>NC_133790.1:27805094-28037092 GCF_003597395.2 Chelonoidis abingdonii | reverse complement strand
CCCTTCCTACTCTGCAGCTCCTGTGTGATGGCCCTGGCTCGGGCCAGGCCTCCTGGGGCTGGGGAGGCTGTAGCTACACTACCCACCCTCCCCAGGCTGTGGGTACTCACCTGGGGTGGGAGTCTGTGGCCATGGCGTGAGGCTGGGGTCTATCCTCCCCCTGCACCTGGTGATTCTCTCCCTGCCCATAAGATTCCTTGCTCCTCTCACCTCTTGCTCCTCCTCTGCTTAGCACACAAGTCTTCAAGCAAAGTCCTTGGGCAAGGGCTTGCTTCCCCTGGTGATCACAAAACCACTCCTCCCTGCAACTGGTTCTCACCTTGAAGCCGAGAGCCCGCTTACATCCCTCCCATGGTGTTCCCCACTGTCAATGCCTCACCTATAATTGCTGTCTAGTGTGGCTGACTCAGGCTATCATCAGCGTTGTAGCCATGTCAGTCTCAAGACATCAGAGAGATGGGGTCAGGGGAGTTAATACCTTTCATTGGACCAACTTTTGTTGGTGAGAGAGACAAGAGTGAAAGGTTGTGTCTCAGGGTGTTAGTGAGAGTCTCATGATCTGTGATGAATTCAGTGAAACCCCAGCTCCTCAACTCCTATGAATCTAGGAGAATCTCAGCCAGCCTTTAAAATAAGGGTCAGTTTCCAGCCCTGCTGCTTGGGGGGAAAAAGCGGGAGTGGCTCCTACAGGCTGGGATGGAAACACCAGAAGGTCAATGTACAGAGCCTGACACTTTTAAAATCTCTGGATTTTGAAGGGCCTGATTTGTGATTCACACTATTGTGAACCCTAAGGGTTCTGATCATGAATCAGCAGGTGTTGCACAAAGTTCCTGCTGGAGTAGAGAGGGGCAAAATTTGGTGAATAGTAAATGTGCCCCAAAAAGTTCATGGGGGAGGTGGGGCACTGCGCCTACTCACTAATCTCTGTCAGATTCAGCCAATAGTTTCACCTGGAATGTGTTTGGAAAAGTCATGGTTGGGTTTGGTTTGACATTTTTTTTAAATGACCAGTTTTGAGGTTTCAGTTTGAATTGACATTTTCCAAACAATGTTTTTCGATGACATTTTTTATTGAAATGTCAGTTTGAATCAATGTTTTGTTTTAAAATGTTGATTTGAATCCCTGGTCAGTGTTTCATGTGACCTGAACCTGGAATTTTTCATTTTGAGATGGAAAAACTGAAACAAACAAAAAAAACAACCCATTTGCTTTTGTTTTGGCCACTGAACCGAAACATCAAGTATTGTCCTGCTCTGTCCTTGCGTGTGCTCCCTGATCTACCAGGGGCCTCACCCAAAACTCAAACACTTCCAAAGATAGCCCTCTCCCTAACCCACAGCCAGCCACAAACATCGTCCTAAACTGCTCCACCCTGAGCACTTCTCCAGCCCCTCCCTCACTAACTGCACAAATTGCTGATGCTCCTCCCCTACTTGCAAAAAACCCCCTGCTGTCTGAGTTTTTCCCCTAATCCACTGCCCTGGGCTCTTCACAGCAATTTCCTCCTGAACTCTCTTCCCCTCCGCTCAAATGCTCCCCCTTCTTCGAGTAGCATCCCAATGGGTGTGCATGTGCGCGTGCCCCTAAAACCCTTATCGGAACGTTCTAGCTACCGGTGCCCATTCAGCCCACACTTACCTCCCTATGCACTGAAGCCTCCTGCTCAGCCATTGGTGCTGTGACACAGCAGTCATAACTACTGATGCAAGCTCAGCTGGGGGTGCCTGGACCCTCTGTACCAAGCAAGCAGCGGTATTTGACATCTGCAAAGCCTGTGGTATGCTCATTATTAGCACCAGCAGCTCCAGCCACAGCAACCTCAGGTCTGGTGTCAGTACCAGGGTCCTTTCCGGTACCACAGTTCTGATACTTGATGGATTGGTCAGTGTTGGATGAACCAGAGTCCCAGTTGCTGTCAGGTACTGAGCATCTCATGGTACCAAGATCTCAGTGTCTAAGTGACCACTCCTTGAAAGAGGTTTCTCCTCCGTCCTCAGTGGCTGTTCCCCCATAGGAAGATGTTGAGGGGGAAAAAAAGAAGACTGTTGTTCTCCTCAGGTTCTGCTTGAGGTTCTCCTACTTCGCCCTGTAGGAACCTGCCCTCTCACAGTGAGGACTCTGCAGCTCATCAGGTGTGGTGGAACCAGCCCTGTATACAACTTCTGCTCCCTTATGGACCCCTACAATGACTATACTGGGACCCATGGGCTGCTTAGCTGCAACAATCCAGTAAACTACTGGTACTGTCCCTTAGGGAGACAGGTTCCACATCCTTCCTCTGCCCTTCCAAGGCAGGAGATGTTGAAGGGCAAATGAGGAAGTCACCCCTGAAAGTCCCATTTTGTTCTCGCCACTGGATGAGGCACTCATGCTTCCCCCTCTTTCCATCGCTGACAATTTCAGGGTCTCATTAGAAGGGTAGCGAGTGCACTACAGCTCCCGCTGGAGGATGTCAAAGACTAGCAGCACAGGCTGCTTGATGTTTTGCACTCCAACACCCTCCAGAGTGGCACCACCTGTTAATGAGGCTCTCCTGGATCCAGCTCAGACCGCATGGCAGAGGCCGTGCCACCAACATGCAAAAGGGCAACAAGTATATTATGCACCCTTAAGGACTTGGACTTCTTTTTCCCATCACCGACCTAACTGCCTCATGGTGGATGCTGCAAATGAGGGGGCTAGGCAGCATTTTTCAAGGGCTACCTCATGGCAAGGATCAGACTTTGTCCAGAGATCCAGTCTTTTCTTACACATCCCCAGTCTTGCAGTTCTGCATCACACGCTATCAGGTGGCCATGGCCAAATGAACGTAACTACCGGTCATTACAAGACTTTTACAGCCTTTATTAAACATCTGCCATGTGACTGTAGGGAACCATTCCAGTCTAGTGTTGCGGAGGGTCAACTGCTGACCAGACCAGCTCTCCAAGCATCCTTAGCTGTTGCGGATACGGCTGCCAGGACTATCTCCACGGTGGTAGTTATGCTCAGGAAGGCATGACACCAACTTTTGGGGTTTCTAATAGAGGTTCAAGACACAATAGGTGACCTCCCCTTTGATGGTCATAAACTCTTCTCAGAGACCACAAATGACTCCCTGTACATGCTTAAGGACACCAGAGCTATCTTACATTCATTGGATGTTTATATGCCTACAAGCAAGAAGCATTTTAGTAGGTCCCAGACTGTCCAGAGATCATGCCCTGCTCAGTTCTCAGGGCACCAAAGACCCAGGGAACTCCCCAGAAAAAGACAGATTTCAGAGGAAGAGAGCCATCCAGCTACTCTCCACAAGCACCCAGGTGTCATCTAAACAGCAGCTTTGGTGGGTTGGATGAAGGTTCAATTCCTTCCATTCCTCTGATTTTACAGTTGCACCCTCACTCCCTCTGGGGACTGCCATGTCCATTTTCATCAGGCCTGGAAGCGGATCACCATAGACCATGGATTGTGGTGGCTGTAATATCAGGCTATGCCATCCAGTTTTTGCCGCTCCCTTTCGCGCCCATTCCCGGCCCCTCTCATGGTCTTCTGCTAAGGCAAGAGCTGGACACTCCTCCAGCTAGGAGCAAGTGATTTTCTGTTGGTCTGTTTTCAGCCCCAAGAGTGCTCTCGAAGGTTCGAGTGGTAGTGGTGGCTTACTTGTACCTCAGCAACTGGCTTCTCAAAGTCTGCTCTTTCCAAGTGGAGTTGTCATCCAGTAAGAAGGCTCTGTTCTGAGAGTTGGGCCTGTAGCTGAATGTAAAGAAACCCACATTAATACCAGTGCAAGGAATACCATTTATAGGGGCATATATGGACTCAGGGACAGCTGGCACGTACCTTCTTTCAAACAGATTTGTGACTGTTGGGACTGGTAGGGATGATTCAGGGAAGCCCTCAGACATCACTAAGGAGCTGTCTTCAACTCCTTGGCAGTAGGGTAGCATGTACCTTTGGGATCAATCGTGCAAGGTTACACCTCCGCTTCTTCCAAGGTTGATTGAGAACTGCCTGTTCTCTGACTAGGGACAGCTTGGACAGATAGGTCGTGGTCCCCTTGCACGTGAAGAGCTCCCTGAACTGGTGACAGGAGCAACACCATGTCTGGCCTGTGTTCTTCATAGATTTTAAGATCAGCAGGGATCTTTCATCATCTAGTCTGACCTCCTGCCTCATGCAGGCCAGAGCCCTGCCCCCACAATAATTCCTGGAGCAGATCTTTTCAAGAAAAACATCCAATCTTGATTTTTAAAATGGCCAGTGATGGAGAATCCACCACAACCCTTGGTAAACAGTGTTCCAATTGTTAATTATATTTAACCCTTAACAAGTCACACTTCATTTCCTGCCTGAATTTGTCTACCTTCAACTTCCAGCGATTGTATCATGTTGTATCTTCTGCTAGACTGAAGAGCCCATTATTAAATATTTGTTCTCTGTGTAGGTACTTCTAAATTATAATCATGTCTTCCCTTATAGAATCGTAGAAATGTAGGGGTGGAAAGGACCTCAAGAGGTCATCAAGTCCAGCCCCAACATTGAGCAGGACCAAGTAACATAAGGAGGGTCTAACAGGTGTTTGTCCAATCTGTTTTTTAAAACCTCCAATGACTGGGATTCCACAGCCTCTTTTGGAAGCCTACACCAGAGTTTAACTACCCTTCTGGTTAAAGTTTTCTCTGCTCTCTAACCTAAAATCTCCCTTGCTGCAGTTAAGCCCATTACTTCTTGTCTTATCTTCAGTGAACACGGAGAACAATTGATCACAGTCATCTTTATAACAGACCTTAACATAACTGAAGACGTTTATCAGGTCTTCCCCCCACCCAGTCTTTTCTTTTGACTAAACATATCCAGTTGTTACTGGGGCTTTTTTAAACCTTCCCTCATAGGTGAGGTTTCAAAACCTTTTATCAGTTTTGTTGCTTTCTGGATGCTCTCCACTTTGCCCACATCTTCCCTAAAGTGTGGTGTCCAGAATTAGACACAGTACTCCAGCTGAGCTCAAGTACAGTGGGACAATTACTCCCCCATCTTCCATACAATGCTCCTGTTAATACCCCCCACAATATCAGCCTGCTGAGCAGTTGCATCACACTATTGACTTGTATTCAATTCATGATCCACTATAACCCCCAGATTATTTCCAGCAGTACTATACCATGCCAGTTATTCCCACTTTGTAGCTGTGCATTTGATTTTTCCATCTTAAGTCAAGATCTTTGTACTGGTCTTTATTAAATTTCACCTTGCTGATTTCAGACCAATTCTCCAACTGGTCACGGTCATTTTGAATTCTAATTGTGCCCTCCAAGCTGTCTCCAACCCCTCCCAGCTTTGTGTCATCTGCACATTTTATAAACATACTCTTCTCTCCCTTATCCAAATCATTAATGAAAGTAGTGAATAGTACTAAACCCAGCACTGAACCCGGCGGGACCCCACTAAGTACACCCTCCCAGTTTAACAATGAACCATTGATAGCACCCAGGTTCTCAGACTCACTGCCATGGGGCTTCTTTGTAGGGAAGACACTCTTTATGCTACTACTCACATGCAGCTCAGAACACAGAAACACACGACTGCTCCACCTAGAAGAGGGAGTCACCTTTATTAACCCTCGAGTGGAAAAAACCCACTTGGACCCACCTTCCTCCCCTGAGTGACTGATGTCCACAAGGTTTGCAGAAGGAAACAGACCAATCCAGGATTTTACTGTTTAAACCCTGAATCACCCACTAACCTTGGCACAAACAAATGTGGTTTAATGCAGCCCAATGCAAAGTCATACATCTAGGAACCAAGAATATAGGTGACAATTACAGGATACAGAGCTGTCTCCTGGAAAGTAGGGACATTGAGAAGAAGTTAAATGTTCTGGTGGAAACCAACTAAGCGTGCTCCCATTGCACTGCAGTGTATAGGAGACCTCCTGTGATCCTTGGATGTTTAGCAGAGGAACATCAAGCAGGAGTAAGGAGATGGGATTACTTCTGTATATGGCATGAGTGAGACAGTTTTAGGAGAATACATCCAGTTCTGATGGCCACATTTCAAAAAAGGAGGTTGAAAAATTGGAAAGTGTTCAGATAAGAGCCACACAAATGACTTGAAGTCTGGAAAACCTGCCTTCCCCCAGGAAACTAAAGTTCAAACTATTTAGTTTGTTCAAGAGAAGGGTGAGATATGACTTGATGGCGGGCTTAAGTATCTCTGTGAGAAGATCTCTGATAACAGAGATATTTAAGTTAGCAAACCAAGGCAGGCCAAGGTTCAAGGGCTGGAATTTAAAGATAAAACATTCAGACTGGAAATAGGTACTGGTTGATTTGAAGGTTTTGAGATCGGTAAATGTCAATTTTACTGTACACACAAATGGGTGAAAAGATATTTGCATCAATAATAAGAATTTACAGACAGGCAAAGTGAGGTGGGGGGAGGGTAATGCTGCTTGAGAACTCATCAGAGTCAAAACCCAGTAATTTAGACTTCTGGGTCAGGCTTGTTGCAAATGGGCTGGTGAATGAATATTGAAAACGGTTATGATTTGACTTAAGGGTATTTACTTTGTAGACTGTGACATGATGCTGACAATGGGTGTTTCAATGGTTTACAAAGCTGTTCTTTTCTGAAATACAAAAGGGCTTCTGTCATGAAACAATTGTCTGACCCCTCCAATAATTCACCACAACTGTCAACAATTAAATTGGTCATAAAAATTCTTTAAAATAAATATCAACATTGTCCAATGACATGTTTAAACCATCAAATTCTGCCAAGCCTAGAACTAAGTCACAAATTTTTAACTGAGAATAATTAGCCATTGCAGCAACTTACCAAGTGATGTAGTGGATTCTTCATCACCTGGAGTCTTTTTACATCAAGACTGGCTGTCTCTTATAGACTCATAGACTCATAGGTCAGAAGGGACCAATGTGATTATCTAAGCTGACCTCCTGCACAACGCAGGCCACAGAACCCTACCCATCTACTTCTGTAACACCCCCTAACCTATGTCCGAGTTATTGAAGTCTTCAAATTGTGGTTTGAAGACCTCAAGCTGCAGAGAGAGTCCACCAGCAAGTGACCCATGCCCCACGCTGCAGAGGAGGGCGAAAAACCTCCAGGGCCTCTGCCAATTTGCCCTGGAGGAAAATTCCTTCCCGACCCCAATAGCGCGATCAGCAACCCTGAGCATCTATGTGGGCAAGACTCACCAGCCAAGCACTCAGAAGAACCTCTTGCGAAACTCAGATCCCATCCCATTCACCATCCCATTCACAGACCCTAGCAGATTATCTGAGACTTGTATAATCAATCAATCCCAAATTAACACTATCCTATCATTTACCATCCTTCTAAACCTTATCAACTTAGTCTTTTTCCCCCATACTTCCCTCGGAAGGCTCTACAGAACTTCATCCTTTCTAATGGTTAGAAACTTTCGGTCTGATTCAAGTCTAAACTCTAATGTCCAGTTATTTACCATTTACCTTGTGTCTACATTATTACTAACCTTAAATAAATTCCTCTCTCCCTAATGTTCAATCCCCTGATACTTATTTATATAGAGCAAGCGATATCCCCCCTCGCCTTCTTTTCGGCAGGCTAAACAACCCAGCTCTTGATTCTCTCTTTCATAAGGCAAAGTTTTCCATTCCTCTTATTCATCCTAGTAGCCTTACTCCTAACTTTCCGGTTGAATTCATCCTCCTTAAACATGCAGACCAAACTGCACACTATTCCAGGTGATGTCCAACCTGCCTTCTATACAATATTACTAACACCTCTTATCTTTGCTGGAATATACCCTCACCTGTATACTCCTAAAAACCGCATTTGCTTTTTACTCCATTATCGCATTGCGCACTCATAGTCACTCTTCAATCAATAAATACTCCACGTTCATTCTCCTCTTTTAGTTTCCAATGACTGTGTCACAACGATATATCAAGAATTTCTTATCTTAATCCCTAAGTGCATTTGACCTTTGCACTTTTCACTATTAAATCACCGATTACTTTACTCCGTTTTACAGGTCATCCAATCTTCCTGTAATGTACTCCGGTTCCTCTCACGTATTAGCAATACCCCCAGCTTGTATCATCCGCAACTTTATTAGATATTCGCCCGCTCTTTTCCAATCGTAACTAGTACAAAAAGTTACAAAAGATTGTCCCAAAACTATCTTGGGAACTTCACTAGTAACCTCTTCCAGCCTTATCAGCTTCACCTTCAATCGCATTGGATCTCCCCTATTAACCATTCTTATCACCTTACAATTTTCATATTCAATCCCAGCTTTCCAAAAATATTACTACAATTCCCCGTAACACTGTCAATGCCGTACTGACAATCAGGAAATTATCTCTACGCATTTCTTTGCTCGATCCATTGTCACCTTCTGTAAGCAGGAAGTCATGTTGTTTGCACGATTAACCTTAGTACATGTTCATTTGTCCCCTCCATCTGCACCTCTTTGTCCTTAAAATACTTTTCATCACAAATTTTCCAACCATTAAAAGACACTACACATGTCAATAGATCAGGAACATCATGAACGAGCATGTCCGCAAATCGAGTTGAAGAGCGCCAAGAGTATCCCTTTGTCCTCTCCATGCTTTTCCTGAAATAGAACTATGGTTGTTAGACCCAATGTCACGCTCACTCTAATGCCGCTAGCCACTAGCATTGCTCGCTAAGATGTACTGGAATGCTCACCTTCCAAACAGATCTCCCCCGGCATTCAGGTTTCAAACTGAACACTCCTGATTGAACTCTTCTTCGATAGTCCATGTCGTCAAAAGAGCGCATTCGCCTCATGCTGAGGAACATGCTCTACCGCATACTTCGCAGTTCACAGTTTGGCGTCCAAGACACCCATCAAGATACTCCAGAATACGCACGCTTCCTGTCACCATTCCATCATACCTCCCATTGCAATCCGGTTTAAGCATGCCTATACGACATAGCCTTAATTAAAACTGGAGCCAAACTACTTATTTTATATTGGCTGCCTGTTATCCCCTTACCTACCTATTCCCATACTCGTTGCTGAGAGCTGAATTTTTTCTCCTTTTTTACTATATATTACTCTAATCTTCCTACTTGTCTGTTTTCACTTCCTCTGCCATCCTCATCCTTCTCCTCCTTTTTTTTGGCTTTTAGCCTTCCTCACTTTATCCCTACATGTTCTGACCTCACTAAGGTAGCTTCCCATGCTAATCCCACCTTTCTTCCACTCCTTGTAGGCTTTCTGCTTTTTTTTAATCACCTCTCTGAGATGCTTGCTCATCCAGCTCGGTCTACAACTCCTGCCTATGGTTTTTTTCCCTTTTCTTGAGATGCAGGCTTCCGATAGTTTCTGCAGCTGCGACTTAAAGTAAATCCAGGCCTCCTCCGCCTTTAGATCCACAAGTTCTTGAGTCCAATCCACTTCCCTAACTAATTTCCTTAACTCTTTAAAGTTAGCCCTTGAGAAGTCAAAAACCCTAGTCCCAGATCTATTTTTGTTTATCCTTCTATCTAGTTTGAACTGAATTAGCACATAGCTCTTTCTAAAGGATACTCTGTATCTCAACCACCAGTCATTATGCTTAATTAATGCTCTAATAATACCATGTAAAAATTGTTAAAAGCCCATTAAGGCTGCACAATGAAGTGCTGAAGAAGCAGGAAATGTCAGTTATGTCCATGCAGCCTTTGTTCCGCTCTCTGGTGCGGATGCATTGTGATACAGTCCTTAATTCTATGCTCACAGATGATGTTCCTGCCAAACCCGGCCTGTTCAGTGCACAAGATGGACTGGAAACAGTGGATTAGGCAGCTGAATCACGTTTCTTTTATCCTCAGGCAGGAGCCCTGCCTTGAGCACTGCCCATCCCATGTGCTGCGTGATGTATCCCTGGGCGAGATGGAGCTTATCCAATATAGTAAATTCTAGAAGTGCAGGCAAGAGGCCTCTTGTTCCTTTGTGACATGAAACAAGGATGAGTCCAGGATCCCCTATTTTCTGCCCACATTGGCATAGCCCTGTGCCATCCCCATGCGTGGCAGTGCAGGCATACTCCAGACTACATTCCTCTGGGGCACCGGTGCACCTGCCTTAAAGCAAAGACTGGAATATTGTCCGTAATAGGTATAACATGGCATGTAGGAAATACAGCTCTGCCCCTTGGAGGAGCCCAAGAACTGCCAGAGACCCATGGTACATCTTGCCCAGGGCCTCTTTGCAACAGTGGCCAGAACCCTGCAGTGGATAATGGTGGACTAACTGCCCCAGGGAAGTTTCTCACTGTACCCATTGGTGATACTCCCAGGGGTACCCAAGGTTGTGAGACCCCTGCCCTTCCTGTGAGGACGTCTTGTCTGGCCCTGCTGTGGATTAGCTCCCTGAAACCACCAGCCTCTGGTAGCACAAGGACTGGCTCTCAGGCCTCTCTCTCTCTGTACAGCGAGTGCTAGAAAGACCCCAAGTCCTTCAAATGTTCCCTGTTGTATCCAGCCCCTGCTCTCCTGAACACTGAGTTACCAGGACCGCTGTTCCCAACACACCAGCTTCTTAACTGGGCCTCAGAACCCAGCTCTGCTAAACACACAAGGGTGAAAACAAGAATATTAGCAAAGAACAGTCTAGAGTGAGTCAGAACATTGGAAACGGATGGTTACATATAAAGCACAATAACACTCTTTCTGGAGCCTAAACGTAACTACCAGGTTTTTGACCCTCCTGTCTAAGGAAGCTTTTCTCACCCAAAGTTCTCTCCAGTGGTTTCAGCCAGGCCTGGCCAACAGCCCTCTTTCATGCTGTCCATTTACCTCCTAGGTGAAGGATGCCAGGGTGTGAGGTTCTGCAGAGACCACAACCCAGATGGACAGGGTGCGGGATGGCCGGTGCCTCCATGCTGTTACCCAGCAGCATTAGCACATAGACCCTATGGACATACCTACCACAGAAAGTACCACCCCAGATGGCCAAACTGACAGCTTCTCTCATGGCTCCTTGTTGGTCCAGGCTCCCTATTTAAGCCCAGGAGGGGTTCCCGGAGGTGTCTGTGCAATAAAATAGACTCCTCCGCCAGCTGTAGCTACAGATCTGCCTGCCAGCTTGCCCTTGGACAACTGACCCCAGCTCTGAGCCTTGGCTCTGACCCTTGGTTCCTGACTCAAGCTCTGCCCTTTGACACTGTTCTTGGCCGTCACTGGTCCAGTCACAATGCCTGACCACCCACGCCCCAGTTGTGAAAGTTTGTACTCCTAACTCGCTCTGTGGAAATGGCCTCAGTGAGGGACTGGAAGCAGCAGGCTTACCGCCCCCAGCACACGCCAAGGGACACTAGGACCACAGGAGCAGGTTGACCATCTCCAGGCAGAAAATCATGCACAGTGAGCTCAGGTGATGCAGTTTTTGGATGAGAATCAGCCCCTTCGGGAACAAGTGGCCCACTTGCCCAAAGAAAACACTGCAACCAGGCATGGGTTGTGGCCCTGCTTCCCAAACAAGGTCCCAGGTACCCCCTGCTTGAGCATTTTGATAGAAGCAACCAAAAATTCAGAGGGTTCCTCAGTCAATGCCACCTATTTTTCCTGCTCCACCCCAGACCTATTCCACAGAGCAGGCAAAAGTGGAAGTGTTGGATTGGCCTTCCCCTCTTGGAACAAAATACCTCAGTGGTGTAGGGTTGGAACACTTCCCTGCAAGCCTTCTCAATTCTTCAGTGCTACTCAGCCGAAGCCACCCTGTGGAGGATCTGGCCGGGCCGGGCTACTTCGTACACCTCACCTCTCCAATGGCTCACTGCTGACACAGAATGGAATGGGACAGCTCGGCTTTATCCGTTTCAAGGCAAGCTCCAGGAAGAGACCAAGGACGAGCAGGTCCGGGCAGAAACACCTACAAGTCTGGATGCCTTCATCAACTTGTATTGACAGCCAGTTGTGTGAGTGAAGGGAGGAGAAAAAAGGGTATCGCAGCTGCCCTGTCAATACCCCAGCCCCATCATCCGCAGACCAGACCCCCGAGCCCAGGCGGGTCAGTCTGGCTCAGTGGCATCTGACCACCAAGGAGGAGGCGCAATGATGGTGTAATAACCTTTGTTTTTGTGGCAGTGAGCCCAGCCCCAACTGGCTGCCTGCCCTTTGCAAACACTAGCCCGGAGAGATGTGACTGGAACGTGCCCTGGGCCACATAGGTCCTCGGCATACTTTCAAATACGGATACAGTTACGCATTCAGGGTGAGTCTCAACAGATAGGTCCACACTGGGCCCTTGTTGATTCTGATGCTGATGATAACTTTATAGACACCAGTACAGCTCAAGCTGTGGAAATCCCCAAATGGCTGAAATCTACCCTGGACCTCCTAGAGATGATAGTCTGGTCACTCCTGTCCCCAGGTCTGATGGAGGAAGAGACTGCATCCCTGGAAGTCACCATCCAAGGACACCGAGCGACATTGGGATTCAGTGCAATCCTTTACCTGCATTTCCCACTGATACTGAGCGTCTTGTTTCTGGCTCTCTACAACCCCCAGGTCGTCTGGTGGTAACAAAAGATCAGCTTCCCCTACAAATTTTGCCAGCAAGTCTGTTTGCTCACAGCCGGCTGTAGGTCTTTGGACCTGGATAGACCATTCTAGCGTGAGGCAATGCTCATCTCAAGGAAATCCCAGGCACTGGTGAGGGGTCAGGTGGGTCCATGTTCAGGATTGACCCTTGATCTACCTGTCAATAGCAAAACTAGGGATGTTTTTGTGAAAAAATAATGCAGCTACCCTACTCCCGCACCGGGACTACAACTGCCCCATAAATTTGCGGTCTGGGGCCCAGGCCTTTTATGGTCAAATCTACGCAATGTCTAAACCAGAGCCCGCCACCCTACATATGTACCCCTTACCTCTGATCCCTAAACTGCTAGACCATGTAAGGTCTTCTTGGCTATCTACGAAAATGGACCTTTGGGGGGATAGTTGTAGCTTGGTGCACATCTGGGCAGGGGATGAATGGAAGACCACCTTCCAAATCCATTACGATCACTTTGAGAACTTAGTGATGCTGTCTGATCTTATGAACACCCTGGCAACCTTCTAGCACTTTAACAACATGTTCTGGGACCTCTTGGACCAATATGTAGCCACCTATCGGGACCATACACTGTCAAACTGTCTGCAGTGACTCAAGAGTGTGAGTAGCCACCTCAGGGCAGACTGTTCGGAACCAGAGCACAAAGACCAAATTGGTTGTGAATTCTATACGTGGATTTCACCCACCAGTTATCAAGTGTAAACTCTTGGACCAATATGTAGCCACCTATTGCGACCATACACTGTCAAACTGCCTGCAGTGACTCAAGAGCATGCGTACCAACCTCAGGGCAGACTGTTCGGAACCAGGGCACAAACACCAAATTGGTTGTGAATTCTGTACATGGATTTCACCCACCAGTTATCAAGTGTAAACTCCTCAGGCCCTATAACAGCTAAACATGGAGTCACAGACAGTCCTCTTTGGGTATTCCAGTCTATCTGGCTACCCAGGTGAGCTTACCTTTGTGATAGATGGTCCCTTACACCAAGAATCAGAGAAATATTCAGGTTATTCCCAGTCCTAAAGGATCAGTCACTTAACACAGGTCAATCACTCCTTAGATCTCACACCAAAGACAATGCTCGTTGCTAATCCTGTAATCCATCTGAACTCTCATTTCCTTTTCCCAATTAATAAAGCTTATGTACAAGATTAAAGCAGGCAAACATACACACACCGGAGTTACAATCTTAAGTCTCAAAAGGTAAGAGAAGTTTCTATAATAAGCAAGCTCTATATGTCTGTTTACCAGAAGCTGGGAACGGGTGACAGAGGATGGATCACTTGTTTACCTGCCTGTTCATTCCCTCTGGGGCACCTGGCATTGGCCACTGTTGGAAGACAGGATACTGGGCTAAATGGATCTTTGGTCTGACCATTCTTAGGTTGGCTCACTGAAAACCTGGTTTTCACCTCAGCTGAAACTGGCCTTCTAACCATAATTTTCAGTGTATATAGATCACTCCTCACAAATCAGGCTTGCATGTCTTCCACTATGATAGTGTGACCCCCACCCCAGCTCTTACGTGAGATCTCCCATCACCTGCCAGCACCAAGATACCCCTGTGACCCCTCGGAGCCCCTTGTCAGGTGGCACTAAGAGGTGCCTGGGCCCACCTCCAGCTAATGTCTGGCTCGTGCCCTGAAGCAGGAGGGCTTAAAGCCCTGGTCCATTTGTACTTCCAGACTCACAAGACTTGTGTGCAGGCTGACACAGGACCATCAGCTTTGCCTCATCCTGCAGCTCAGCTGCATGGCCACCAGGGGGAGGCAGTGCTACGTGCCTGGTACAGATCTGGCGCATCCTTCATGCCTGCTGGCAGCGAGCTGGGGCTATGCTGTGGGGGGCTGCACCAGCCCCAGAGCTGCCTGCTGGGCCCAGGCCTTCTGTACTGGGAACCTACCCTCAGCCCTGCCTTCCTCCCTCAACACAGACCTGCTGGCAGCACTGGCACATCACCCCTGCCCATCCTCTGCCAGTTCTCCCGCCCAAGATCCTGGACTCTGGCCTGGTCGGGGGGTGGTTAAGTGTCTGTGTTTCTGTCCTGGGAATGGAGATCTGCAGCAAGGTTTGGCATGTCACCTGAGGAGAACAGAGTGGGTATGAGGGTGGGTCTCAGCTGGGTGAACCCATCCAGACTCACTCAGGCATGAATCCAAGTCGTCACCCCAGGGACCATAAATCCCCCCCCCCTCCTCCTCAACACGGCATCCCCATGGCTTCTCCAAACTCTCAGCAATTAGCCAGTGTCAACTGCCAGGGACTAGCTAGTGGTCTAGCCAGTGGGCCATACTGAGGACTAGCCAGAGGGGCAGTGCTCTCTCTGGCTAAGGTCCGTTCATACAACTGTGGGAACCTCTGCTCTGCAAGTATCGGATAACGTACCGACTCCATGCAGCCCTAATGTACTCCGGAGCCTGTGGGGAGGGATGCACCAGGTCAAGCCTACCCTGAGCCCTCAGTAACCAACGTAGATATTAACCTGCCTCTTCGTGTAAATATCTACTGAGCAATGAACACAGGGTTGCTGTATTCATGGCCCTGGGCTGGGGTGATTGGTAACTAGGGTGTGGTGAGGAACCAAGCAAATCACAGCTTCTTTTCAAACTCTTTAAGACAGAAATACTCCCAGGAGGTGCTGGTGCTGCCTCTTAGTGCTGTCTGCGGTAAGCGTGCTCTGTGGGTGCAGTGAAAGCTGGTGGCAGGTTATAACTGGATGTAAATCTTGCCAGGGTCCCATTCTCCTGACAGGGAAGTGGGGGCGTGGTGCTAAATTGGAAAAGACTGAAAACTAGGGAGATCCAGCTTGTTGGGGTTGGGTCCTGCTTTGAGCAGGGGGTTGGACTAGATACCTCCTGAGGTCCCTGCCAACCCTGAGATTCTATGATTCTATGAAAATGAAAGGGTCAGGGGAGAATAGGGTGACCAGATGTCCTGATTTTATAGGGACAGTTCTGATATTTGGGGCTTTTTCTTATATAGGCTTCTATTACTCCCCCACCCACACCCCCACATCCTGATCTTTCACACTTGCTGTTTGGTCATCCTAGGGGAGAATCACAAAGAGAAAAGAAGAGCAAACTCCAGTGGCTGCTTGCCACAGAGCCCAGGTCCAGGGGACAGCGAGACAGGCCATTTCTGGGTTAAAGTTCCTGGAGTTGAGACTCCCTGGATCCCACATTCTTAGGGGTCTAAGGACCCAGTAAATGCTGGGTCACATATACAGCCAGCCACGGCCCAAGGGAGTTTGCCTTCCAGTGCAGAAAATAAAATGATCCAAAAAATAAAACTTCCCAGCCAGAGGAGAAACGGCTGAGCAGCTGCCTTTTGCTGACAGCAAGACACTGCCTGAGAATCACAGCACCGATGATCCCAGCCACTGGCACTGGAAGGGATGGGGACACAGGCTGGTGAATGAGAGGCACGTGATTCTGCTGCCCTAAGAGTCAGTGAAAAGCCCCATTGATTTTCATGGCAGCAGGAGCTTTCAGCCCTGCATGCCGAGTGTCATAGAAAGAAGGCAGGGAATGCAAGAAGTCCCCTGAAAAGGACTCCAGAAGTAAGCCCTTTGCATGACAAGAATGCAATGGAGAGGAAGCAGCCAGGGGGACTTCTAAAGGGGCTGCTCAAAGAACAGGCAATAAGGAAAACTCTGTACTGGAAACAGGACAGCAGAAAGGCAACCAGATACAGGGGCACGCTGTGAGAGACATAAGTTCATTCTCTCTTGCTGAGCAGAAGCAAGGGGCAGGGCAGGGCAGCTTCCCATTGGAGCAGAAATCAGGGACTCAGCATCTGGGTATATTCTTAGGACAACTTGTTTATTTAATGCTATAGACACCAGTCTTGGAACAGAGATGGTCACAAATGACTCACATCTACTCCCTTCTTTCACGAATCTCAGCCCAACATCAGTGCCCGGTTCACAGGGAGCTAATCTACCTCCAGAAGTGACTCTAGCTAGAAGGATTAAGGCAGAGAGCACACTCCCTTGCTGCCTGCCTCAGCTCCCCAAACACACAACTAACATTAACACATCATTTCTTCAATGACTGACCAGCACTCACACACTGGGGAAAAGAATGCACAACTTTATGTGTAACAGCATCACCTGGTGACTCCTGCATTACAGCCCCCAAAGGAACAGGGAGTAAACAGGGATTTCATGGTCTTCAGGGAGGACGCAACATGGGTGTTATAAAAGCAGCTACAAAACTAAACTGCTTTCTAAAATCTAGCTTTGGAATACAGACAAGTTTGGACCATCAGGAAGCCAGTCAAGAATTGGCCAGCAGAGTGGCATGATCAGGCCTAAATTTACTTACCCACAGTCCGTTGCTCATGTAAAATCCTGGAGCATTTGGGTTGCAGCACACGCCTGGAATGAAGCAAACACAGCACTGACTTCTGCTCAGGATAGCACTGACCCTGAGAGCTCTGTCTGGACACCTTAATGCCTGCTATGATATAAGGTATAAAAATTAAGGGGGAAATCTCTGCAAATGTGTTGAAGCTAATGGAGCCATCAGCATTAAGCAGCAGTGGGTTTGTGACTGGTACAGAGAAAGTAGATTAAGTGTTTCTATTCACTCTGTCATCTACCTAAGAACAAGAGGGCACTACATCAAATTGAAAGTCAGCATATTTTAAATGGTCCTGTTTGTGCAGTGCACAATTAGCCTGTGGAAGTCATTGCCACAAGATATCATTGAGTCCTAAAGTTCAGCAGGATTCAAAAAAGTACTGGGCATTGCTACTGATAAATATTTTCTATAAACAAGAGTTTGAGAAGGGATAGATGCCATCAAGCTTCAAGGAAGGAAACAGCTTCTCACTGACAAGAGTTAAGGAGAAACTTTCCCTGTTGAGAAAAGAGCTCACTTGCAGTGCACTCTAGCAAGTGCCTCTAGTCACCTACATCTAAGCAAATAGCTTTTTCACTGTATCTCCTAAGGAGAAACTTTCCCTGTGGACAGGTTAGCCCATAACTGCAGGCTCTTGCACCTTCCTCTGAAGCAGATGGTGCTGAACAGGAGACTGGGCTAGATGGACATTGGGTCTGAGCCGATCTGGGAATCATTTCTCTTGAATGCTGTGGGGCCTTGTTTAGTGGTCACAGATGACAGTCATGTCTTAGAGAGTGATTCTGTTCAGAATGACGGAATCCTGCCTGAGGTTTATCGGGGTGTTTGTTGAAATTGGCAACAAGGGCTTGGGATGTCTTGGTCCCAAAGATGAACAGCACACAAACAAAGCTATTCAGAGATTCAGAGGCCAGAAGAGACCATTGTGATCATCTAGTCTGACCTGCATAACAGGCCAGAGAACCACCTGGAAATAACTCCTCCTCGAACTACAATGTACCCATTAGAAAACCATCCAATCTTGATTTTAAAATGGCCAGTCACCCACCACAACTCTGGGTAAATTGTTCCAATGGTTAATTACCCTCACTGTTAAAAATGTGTGCCATATTTTCAACCTGAATTTGTCTACCTTCAACTTCCAGCCATTGGATCTTGTTCTACCTTTGTCTGATTGAAGAGCCCATTATCAAATATTTGTTCCCTATATGGGTACTTATAGAGTGTGACCAAACATGCACATCGATGTAGTCCCATTTCAAACAATCCTACATTAATCTACACTGGGGAACTTTTCATGCACACCAGCAGAGTTCGTACAGACCAGTAAGTGTGCAATACACTAGTGCAAATTAAAATTTACACACCTCTGATATGGACTAAAGCCATGGTTCTCAGCCACTCAGGGGTCTGGGGCAGCCACGAGGAGGTTTCAGGAGGCCTGCCAAGCAAGGCCAGCATTAGACTTGCTGGGGGCTCAGGGCCATAGGCACCGACTTCCTCTCTACTCGAGGGGTGCTCGACACCCCCTCCACCCCAGCCTCACCCCCACTCCACCCAGCCCCACTCCTTCCCCCAGGCCCCACCCCACCTCTGCCTTACCTCTTCCCTGCCTCTTTCCGTACCCTCCCCCCAGCACACCCTGTCCTCGCTCCTCCCCCTCTCTCCCAGCGCCTCCTGCATGCCATGGAACAGCTGATTGCAGCAGGCAGGAGGTGCTGGGAGGGAGGGGGAATAGTTGATCAGTGGGGCTGCTGGCAGGCGAGAGGTGCTAGGGGGAAGCAAGGAGCTGGCTGCCAGGTGGGGGCTAAGAACCAGCTAATTTTTTTCGGTGCCTATCCCCAGGGCAGAAACCTGAAGCCCCACTGCATGGGGTTGAAGCCTGGGGCCCTGAGCCCAGTGGGCCATGGAGTTTTTATAGCATGTTAGGGGGACTCAGAAAGAAAAAAGTTGAGAACCTCTGGACTAAAGCACTGTCTAGGTATGCCCAAGTCATTCCTTAAGTTTCTCTTTATTAAGCTAAATAGTTTGAGCCCTTTGAGTCTATCAATATAAAGCAGATTTTCTAACCCTTTGATCATTCTCATGGCTCTTCTCTGAACCCTCTCCAATTTATCAACCTCCATTTTCAAGTGTGGGCACCAGAACTGGACACAGTTTTCTAGTAGCAGTCACAGCAGTGCCAAATCCAGAGGTAAAATAACCTCTCTTTTTCTACCTGAAATTCCCATTTATACAACTGAGGATCATATTACCATGTTTAGGCACAGCATTGCAGTGGGACCTCATGTTCAGCTAATTATCCACCATAACCCCCAAGTCTTTTCAAACGCACTGCTTCCCAGGATGGAATCCCCCATTCAGTAAGTACGGCCTACATTCTTTGTTCTGTCATCTGCAAACATGATCAATTATGATTTTATGTTTTCTTCCAGGTGATTGATAAAAATGTTAAGCAGTGTAGGGCCAAGGACTGAACCCTGCAGGACCTCACTAGAAATACACCCACTTGATGATAATTCTCCAACTGCAATTACACCTTGAGACCTGTCCATTAGTTTTTTAATACGTGTCCATGTTATTTTTGTGTTATTCTAGTTTTTTAATCAAAATGTTGTACAATACCCAGTTAAATGCCTTACAGAAATCTAAGTATATTACAAACATTATTACTTTTATCAACCAAATTTATCATTTGCTCCATTATTTTGCCCGGGATAGATATCAGGCTGACAGACCTAGAGTTACCCAGGTCAACCCATTTAGGCTTTTGAAATATTGGCACAACATTACTTTTCTTCCAGTTTTCTGGAACATCCCCAGTGCTCCAGGAGTTATTGAAAATCAACATTAACAGTCCAATGAACACCTCAGCCAGCTGTTTTAAAACTCTTAGATGCAAGTTATTTTGACTCGCTGATTTAAGAACGTCTAACTTTAGTATTTTTTCTTTAACATCTTCCTGAGTTAAAATCAGCCAACTGAGTACATTAGTCTAGAAATAGCAGATACCCATATGAAACAAATCAGCAATTCAAAGTTTCTGAGTGTTACTGTGGATGAAACAAAAGACAGTGTGGAGAAAAGAAATGCATAATCATTTTGATTTAGATACTTGCACCACAATATACTCAGAGAGAACTTGTTCCAGTTAACAGAAAGCAATGATACGCCTTGCAGAGACACAGCAGAGAAGATATTGCCTGAGCTGCGCACTTTAGGAGCTGATGATCTCAATGGATTTTTGGATTTGGGCTTTGATGGAGCTAAAGCAAAGAGCAGATGATTTTCCTGGAGCTCAGGCACTCTGTTTTCTGTAGGGCCCCAGTTTTGGTCTATGCCCAAGTCAGCAGCTAAAATTAGTTATTAGTAAATCTAGTGAGGCTCCTGCAATTCATAACTGTTGGAGCACAATTGCAAAAAGAACAATGTTCAGCCAAAACATGATCTGTCTGGAACATCATGTCGAAGGCCCACACATTCACGGGCAGTCGATGGGTTGATCAGCATGCCAGCACCGTTATCCCCATCGTTGGGATACTGCGGAAGAGGCCAAAGGTCAAAACACTCCAGGAGATGCAAATATTCTCCTTCATGTTTTACAACATAGAATTTACCATCTCCCTCAGCATTCTGGAGGCACCTTTGCATGAGGTAGTGTCAGCATTGCACTACAGAGCACCAAGGCAAATGTCCATGCCAGCCACGGCCAACAATCAGACCAAAAAGGTGAAGTGATGCCTCCAAGACTGGCAGCCAAATGGTGATGCATTCAACAAACCCTGCAAAAGGCAAACAAGTAGGAAGGGATGCTGGCCTGGAGCTTTCCATGTCCATGTGTCAAGTGACACCACCACCAGCAGGGTTTGCTCCTCTGAAGTCTGGGCTGCCACATTACAGACGATCCCTGTTTCTTCCATTTGTGCTCTACTCACACAGTTAAATAACACATTTGGAGCTTGTAGTAAAACTCTAGTTTTTCTGCCTATTTATTTCAACAAATACAACTACATTGCACTACTTGGAAAATGACTTAGCTACTATATATTGTATTTACCTGATGACAAACATTGGGAGTAAAACCTGGCCCCACTGAAGTCAATATGAGTTCAGTTCATCCAGGATTTCCACCCAAGTCTTCACTGACTACCAAGCTCAACATGACCCAATATTCTTTTCAAGCATCCAAATGTCATTAAGAATACTGACTACTCTGCCTGTGACTGCAGCTACTGGGGGATGTTCTTTTTCCTCCCTTGCTTGCTCAAAAAACTACTGCTGCCTCACAGTGACTAAGGTCTGGTTAGCCATGTCAGACCTAGGGGAAAAGGTGTGTTTTAACATGTGTTAGCTAACACGTGTTAAAATTCTAACGCAGACAAGGCAAACTATTCTGTTAGCACTTTAGCTGGTCAAAGGAACCCCTCGTTAAACCTAAAATTTGAACAGGTGCTTGAAAACTCACGTTTTTCCCCCCCTAGGGTAGACAAGATTAATTGCTCTGAAGGCCAGAAGGAATCATTATGATTGTCTCTTCTGACTTGTATAGCTATAGCACAGGCCAGAAAATTCACCCAATAATGTTTGCATCAAGCCAATCACCTCTATCAGAACTATGACAGATCTCTTAGAAAGACTTCCAGTCTTGAGTTAAAGAGTTCAGGTAATGGAACAACTTCCTTCCGGATTGCCAATTGTTAATGACCCTCACTCTGAAAAACATGCCTCTTATTTCTAATCTCAATTTCTCTAGCTTCAGCTTCCAACCATTGGATCTCACTGTGCCCTTTTCTGCTCGATTAAATGGCAGTCTGGTATCAGAACTGTATTCCCCACGTTGGTATGGGTAGACGGTGCCCAAGTCACCTTCTCTTGGCTAAACTAAGCAGATCCAGCAGGAGCAGAGAGATTAATTTCCCTCTGTATTTGGCACTGGTGTGACCACTGCTGGAATCCTGTGCCCAGTTCTGGTGTCCACATTTTAAGAAGGCTATTAATACATCAGAGGGGTTCGGAGAAGAGCCACAAGAATGATTAAATGATTAGAAAACGTGACGTATAGTGAGAGGCTCAGAAAGCTCCATCTATTTAGCTTAATGAAGAGAACATTCGGTGATGACTGGATCACTGTCTGTAAGTAGGACTTCATGTGTCATTATATAAGACCTGCATCTGTAATTTTGACTCCACGCATCTGAAGAAGTGGGCTTTTTACCCACGAAAGCTTATACCCAAATAAATCTGTTAGTCTTTAAGGTGCCGTCAAACTCTGTTAAGTGATGACGGGATCACGGTCTGTAAGTTCGGAGCTGGGGAACAAATGTTTAATGGTGGGCTCTTCAATGGACCTGGGAAAGTTATAACATGATCCAATCATTCGAAGTTGAAGCTAGACAGGCTGGAAACAAGGCATGCGTTTTGAAAGGTGAGAATAATTAACCATTGGAACAATTTATCAAGGTTTGGTGACTTTTCCCTTGCTGATGATTTTAAATCAAGACAGGCTGTTTTTTCTAAAAGCTCTGCTCTGGGAATTATTGTGAGGAAGTTCTGTGGCCTGCGTTTTAGAGGAGGTCAGACTAGATGATCATCAGAACGGTCCCTTCCCTGAACTTTCATCTCTCACTATCAGGCAGGTTTGCCAGCCTGGGAGGCTCTTTTCGAACTCTTTTAGTTGGGGACTGGTCCTGCTTTGAGCAGGGGGTTGGACTAGATACCTCCTGAGGTCCCCTCCAACCCTAATATTCTATGATTCCATGATCCCTTTCCAATTTTTCAACATCCTTTTTTGAAGTGTGGACCCTGCTTAGACATCCAAGGAGTGTGTTTGCCCTTTGTCACGTTAAGGGTCTGCTCTCCAGGGTACAGTCCCCCTGTGTGTGGCTTGGCTTCGATGTCTGAAAAGCGTTGGCTGGCTCTCGTGCGATTCACCGTCTCTCATAGATATGCAGTTAATGAGGACAGCTCATTTGCATGTCGCCTTGCCGCCCTCCCTCGATCTGCGGCTGGCAGTGACCTCCCAAGTCTGTTCTCCAGCCTAATTGCCTGGACAAAGCGCATCATCCCCCTCTCTGAACTGAACCTCTCCATGGGCTCTCCGTTTACTATAGGGTCCCGGCTGCCCCTGCTTTCCCACCCCTGCGGGACGGGCTACCGCTAACCTGACAGACCATCTCCGCTCCCATCCCTGTCTCTTCCCCACGCCGCTGCTGCGAGAGCCTTCCCCTCCGCAGCCACGGACCGGCAGCCTCCCCGTCTCGCTCCCTAACACGCTTCGGAGAGGCTGGGGACGGCGCCGGGCAAACCCCGGACACCAGCGTGGTCGGACCGTGCCCTCCTGACCCGCTAGGAATCGCGGCACCCAAGGAACTGCCTCGCTCCTCCCAAGCGACCCTACAATAACAAACGCCCGCGGGGCCGGGGATGGGGGCGGTCGCGCTCCTCGCTCTGCCCCTGAGCCCTAGGGGGAGAAGGGATCGGACGGGGACGGGGCCGTGGCCGGACGAGGAGCCGCAGCCCGGCCGGGCACAGGGCGGGGAGGCCCCGGGGCGGGCAGGAGGCGGCGGCTCCGCGTCCCCCAGAGCCTGGCCCGGGATCAGGGGAACCAATGTGGAATTTCCTGGCTGGCCGGGCGCCCTCCTGCTGCTGCCGAGAGGGGCGCGGAGGAGGCGGCGGCGGGGCAGCTCCGCGCTCGCACTGCAGCTTCCGGCCGGGACCCCGCAGGCAGCGCCGCGGGGAGCCAGGGCGGCCGCGCTCGGGCCGGAGAGCGGAGCGCGCTCCCGCACGGGACCCGGCGGAGGACGCCGATGGAGGCGCCAGGGCCGCCGCCGGCTCCGGGGCTGCCTCGGCCGGGCGGGCTGGAGCGCTGCTGCTGCTGCTGCTGAGCTGGGAGCTGCCCAGGAGCTGCGTCCGCGGCGAGGAACGTGTGCGGAGCCACGGGTAGGAGCAGCCGCGGTCCCGCCGCGGGAACCCGGAGAGAGCCGCCTCTGCCTGCCGGGTGGGGCCTGCCTGCGTCCCCCCGAGGGGGCAGCTGGGGGGAGATCCGCTGGCCCTGAGATTCCCCTCCCCAGGGGGCAGCTGGGGGCGAGGATCCCGCTGGCCCTGAGATTCCCTCCCGAGGGGGGCAGCTGGGGCGAGGATCCCGCTGGCCCTGAGATTCCCCCCCCCAGCACGGGGGCAGTTGGGGC
The DNA here is from genome assembly GCF_003597395.2 of Chelonoidis abingdonii. NCBI lineage: Eukaryota > Metazoa > Chordata > Testudines > Testudinidae > Chelonoidis > Chelonoidis abingdonii. Next base: position 28,012,971 of record NC_133790.1, on the reverse strand, counting down.
GAGGGTCCCGCTGGCCTGAGATCCCCTCCCCGAGAGGGCAGCTGGGGCGAGGGTCCCGCTGGCCCTGAGATCCCCTCCCCCCCGAGAGGGGCAGCTGGGGCGAGGACTCCGCTGGCCCTGAGATTCCCCCCCCAAGACGGGGGCAGCTGGGGGCGAGGGTCCGCTGGTCTGGACCCCCTCCCCGAGAGGGCAGGCTGGCGGGCGAGGGTCCGCGGCCCTGAGATTCTCCCCCCCCGCCCTCCCGAGAGGGGCTGCTGGGGGCGAGGGTCCCGCTGGCCCTGTCCTGGCCCCCCGCGGATTGGGGCTGCTGGGGAGCCCGGGAGGAGGTGGGGTGCCCGTTCCAGGAGGTGGGTTACTGGCCGCTGGGGATCAGCAGCCCCTCCGGAGGAGGCTTTGGGTGGCTGGGTCCCGCCTGTGGCTGCGGAGACGGGGCAGGCTCTAGCTGACGGTCCCCGGCCGGCTGGCCCGGCTCCGACCAGCGGGCACCTGGCTTGGCAGGCTCGGGGTGCTCCTACATCTGTGCACAGCTGCCGTCGGCACCACCTGGCTCCGCGGGGGGGAGGCCACCTGAGTCGCCCCCGCTGCCACACTCGGGCTGGCCGAGCCTGTAACTTTAGTCGCACGTTTCTCGGCATCCCTGCGTGGAGTTTGCCAGCTCAGAGCTCCGCATGCCTTTGGCTCCCCCCGCCCTTCCAGCGAGCACCGCTTTCGGGAGGATTAACCCCATCCTGGGCTACGGTTCTCGGGATGCTGCAGCGCCCGCTTCCCCCGGCCAAGCCCGAACCCCACCAGCAACCGTGTGCCGCTCGCCCCAGCACGCGGAGCGCCCCGGGGCTGGCAGTTCTGGGGAGAGTCCATACAACCGCGCGGTTCCGAGGGAGAAATGCAGCCCAGGCGTAACCTAAAACCCAGTGGAAAGGAGGCTCCATCTGCTTTAGATTTATCCTCTTGCAAACAAACCCTCCTAGACAAGAGACTTTCCAATTCTGTGGAATTTCTGCACCCCCCCCCCCCCTTTCCAATGGCAGCATCTGGTTTGTTGGGTTTTTTTTGCAGGACAAAGTCCCATTTGTGTGGTACTGCAGGGCAGTGGGGTCTGGGGGGCTAGTCAGGGGCTGGGGTGTCTCATGAGGCGCTAGGCCCCTGTCTGGGGGAAGCAGAGCAATTGTGCTGGGGTAAAAAAGGACACCAGAGCTGGTGAGGAGCCCGCCCTGCCCTGCCCTCTGCTGACCCTGAGCTCACAGTCTGTGGCGATTGGCGACTCCTGGCGCGGAGAAGACAGTCTCCTCTCTGGGGTCACTGGCCCACTCTTGGGCAGGGGCTGGAGGAGGGGCATTCGGGGTTAGATTGCCCATGGGCTGGAGCAGTAGAGAATCAAGGAGACTTTAATTTTGGTTCGAAATGGCCTGACTCTCCTAGTCCCTAGATGAGCTGTGATGGAGCCCATGGGGGGCTGGCATGCCGAGGGTTGGCGCTGTTTCCCCTTCAATGTCTTGCCAGAGTGTCTGACTCCTCTTGCAAGGCCCAGGAACTCCAGGGAGTTGCTAGAGTCCCTGCCTCGCTCTCCAAACAGCTGCTTAGAGGCCACCACTTCCTCCCATTTGATTGTATCCCTGACGCTGCAGATTGTTTTCACAAGCCCAACTGCTCTACAGCGCTGGGTTTGAAGCAAGAGCTCATTTTCAGCTTGCGGCTGTAGTGGGAGGAGGGAAGGGGGTCAGAAGAACTGCCAACAAATCCGACATTCAAGCAGCAGGTTGGTTTGTGGCGCAGGAGCTGAGACCTGCTCTTTGCGGGAAGGAAAAGCCCCTCTCTTCTCTAGCCCCTGGCCTGTGCTGGGAGTGGGCTGCTGCCTGGGGGCAGTGCATAGATTCACCTTTTGTATCGTGGCCTGTGAGGTCAAGTGAGTCCACAAGCTACTCCAGGAACAACACGCACCTTTCATGGGCTCTCGAGGGGCTTGGATAATGGGCTTATTGAGCAAATCTTCCCAGCTCTAGTGCCCTCGCCTCAAATTACAGGCTGCGTTTTCTAGTGAGACAGTTTATGAACCAGAACAGGCTTCAGACCCCAGCCACGTGCTTGCTTCGGAGTTGGCCTTCTTGCTGCAGGGGGACTAGAGGGTTTCACATTTGCTATTTAGGGGGAGAACCCTCCAATTTTCTGAAAAAAATACCGAGTATCCCCCCCACACCTTCCTTCAGCCACCTTCATTCCAAAAATGCAGCAAAAGCCAGTGGAGAGACTACGTCCAGGCTGGCTCCCCACCACCCCTGGGGTTTTCCAGATGCACTTAAAAGGAGGGACTTGCCTGGAGCCTCTTTCCAGGTGCAGCAATAGCCATATTGTTGCAAAGAACCAGTGCTTGGGAAGTGGAAACAAAATCCCTGCTCCGGGAAAGGCCAGAACTGAGGGAGCCCTGCCTGGCACCTCCCCACTCTCTGTAGGGAGGCCACGTCTCACCTGGTGCCCTTGCTACCAAAGTAAACTACATTCCACACGATGCCTTGAACTTAACGCTTCCCCACCTTAGTGCCTTATTCTGGTTCTGCCTGGCAGGCAAGGTGGATGGGTAGCTGTCTCATTTCCTTGTCTCTGCAGTGGGGATAACCCGTGGAAGCTCTTCTGGGTAAGACCTGTTTATTGCAGAGCCTGTGAAGTGCCTGGTGCCAGGGGCCACAATCTCAGCTGGAGTTTCCAGAACCTAATAGAAATAATCAATACAGGAGGCAGGTTGGGTGGGAGCGTGGGGAGGGGGGCAGCACCCTGGGAAAGGGACACTAATAAATAGTCATTCTCCCCCACCCACCTCTGTAATGAATCCCAGTATCTGATCTGAAAGATAGGAGAGTTGATGGGGACAGGGTGTGTGGGCTGGGACAGGGTAGAGGGAAGAAGGTGGCTCCTTTTCTTCCAATCCAACCTTCCAGCCTCCCCCCACCCCCCAATGTTCTGCCCTGATCGCCCACTAACCCTCTGCCCTATATATCCAGTACCAGTGCCCTGCTCCCATACCCAGCCATCCCCCCACTCTGCTGCTGCCCCCTCACCTAGTCTACCTGAGAGGGACCTGAGCTGTACATTTTTAAAATCTACTCATCCTAATGTCAGCGGCACTTAGGAACCCCAGAGAAGGAGGCATACATTTCATGGGAGCTTCCCACCCCTATGCACTGTGGGGGTTACCAGTGGAGTTCCTCCAGGATTGGTCTGGGTACCCATTTTATTCAGTGTTGTTAGTAATGATATTGGCACAAAAAATAGGATTGTGACGGTGAAATTTGCTAACAATACAAAGTTAGAGATTGTCAATACAGAGGAGGATGGGCAGGTTCTCCAGGAACATCTGGATGATCTTGAAGTCTGGAGTGACAGAAAAGGAATGAAATTCAATAGTACAAAGTGCAAGGTCATCCACTTAGGGTCTAATACAAATATCTGCTACCAGCTGGGGGCTTATCATTTGGAAGTGACAGAGGAGGAGAGAGACCTGGTTGTGTGGGTCAATTACAGGATGACTCTGAGCTACCAATGTGATGCAGCAATGAAAAAAGCAAATGCAACCTAGGTTGTATCAGACGAGGCATTTCAAGCAGAGATATTGAAGTATTAATGCCATTGTCTGAGGCGCTGCTAAGACCTCACCTGGAACACCGTGTACTCTTCCGGTCATCCATGTTCCAATCCACATTAGATGTGTGCACCATGAGCACAGTCCTGGAAATTTTTCCCTTGGTGGTACCCGTCAGGTTGACTAGCACCCTGTGGTGCCGCACGCTCATGCGCCGGTATAAGGGTTCTGGCTGACTCCACATCCTCTCAGTTCCTCCTTATCACCCATGACTGTCGCTGGAACTGTTCTTGTTTTGACTGTGCTTGGTGGTCTCTGTTTTACTTCATTTTTTCTGTTTTCGTTCTATCCCAGTCGTTTATTTCTCGCTTGGACTATTGTTAGTTTGTTCTACATAGTTAGTTGGTGCTTCTTGCTGTGTTAGTGAAGTTTCATCTGTCCCCAGTACCTTATGAGGCATGCCTCAGACTTTGGGCTTCAAACTTTGAACCTTCTGCGTCAAGGCCAGGCCTGTAGGTGACCCACTCTCCAGTTGCCTAACATGCTTGGGTGAGACACATATCGGGGATCACTGTCAGATCTGCTGTCCGTTCAAGCAATGTATAAAGAAGTGTATAATGGAGGTCAGGTTGAAGTTCCTCCTGGTGGAGGTGGTGGTCTGACCCTCTTCGGAGCCGAGTCAGTCGGACTCAACACCAAGTCCCTCCGCGTCAGAGTGGAGTGCTCCTCCCACTGTGAGAAACTCTCAGCGCTGCTCCCCTTCACTGGTGCCAAGAAAAAACAGAAGAAGCAGCTGGCCAAGAGGTGGTGTTCCCAGACTCAAAGGAAGGCCAGGCACAGGGAGTGCAGTGGAGTTTGGCCACTCCTCCGCCCTGCTTCGCGGGCAGTACCATTGATTCCGTTCTGTATGTAGGCTCCGTTGAGTCTGATCCCCATCATCAGCACCGGAGGGACAGTGCAGCACCAGTGTAATCGTGGTACTGTGCACCCTAGAGGCGTTTAGTGCAGCCAGAGAGGTGCTGGTGCTTCCAGTACCGCTGTTGCTAGCAGCACAAGAGCCTTGCTGGCAGTGCCGGTGGGCGGAAGAGAAAATGTGTCCCATGGTCTCAAACTTCGAGCTGGAAGTGGAGATAATCAGAGTCCTCCCACAGCTTGGTCGATATATTGATTGCGGAGGTGGCTCTACCTCTCAATGAGGCCATCATGGGAGCTGTTAAAGCTCTGTGGCAAACCCCATCCTCCCTGCCTCCCACTCAAAGAGGGCCAGGGGTATGAGTACTTGTACTCCCCTCCAGACCAGGGCTGCAAAGAGCGACCCCTTTCCCAGAGCAAAGGACTCAAAGAAACTAGGCCTCTTTGGTAGATAGTTTTATTCTACACGGGCTTTACAGTGCCGTATCTCCAACCAGCCGGCATTGCCAGGAAGGTACGATTTCACGGTCTGGGGCTTTGTCAAAATTCAAGGACTCGCTTCCCCAAGAGTCCAGGCAGCACTTCTAGTGGAAGAGAGGAAGTCTGTAGCCAGGGCTTTCTTGCAAGCCACCCTGGATGCAGCAGAGTTAGTGGCTAGACCCAGGGCCTCTACAGTGGTCACGTGCAGGTGCTCATGGCCTCAGTGCTCAGGCTTGCTGATGGAGGTCCAGCCATCCCTTCGTGATCTCCTGTTTGAAGGTGCTTTGCTCTTCTCAGAGCAAACAGATGCAAAGCTCCATGGCCTGAAGGACTCCAGAGCCAACCTCAAGTCCCTTGCTCTCTGCACTCTGGCACCTTTGAGGAAGCACTTCAGGCCCCAGCACTCCACCCATTTCTTGGCTCTACCACCCCATCAGGACCTGCAAAAGAAACAGAGCAGGGATTTTAGACGCAGGCAACTGGCCCTATCTGCCTCAGCGTCCCTACCCAGCCCGCCCAAATACTGAGGGGCAGGTAAGCAGAACTTTTGACAGGACACCCAGGGGCATTATACCAATTGCTGTGTCACCGGATTCTGTCTCTCTGCTGTTTTCGGACCACCTGTCCCACTTCAGCTCGGCATAGTCTCATATCACCACAGACCACTGGGTGCTGAGCACTGTGGAAAGGAGTAATACACTCCAGTGTATTTCCACTCCTCCCCTCCATCCTCTCTCCCCATCCCTCTTCAGGGACTCATCTCATGAACAACTGCTAGCCCAGAAGGTGCCAGCCCTCCTCTGAGTGGGAGCCATGGAGAAGGTTCCCCAGGACTTAAGAGGGAAGGGGTTTTACTACTGCAATTTCCTAATTCCAAAGGCCAAGGGTGCTCTCCAACCTATTTTAGACCTATGATGCCTCAACAGCCACCTCAAAAAGCTGAAGTTCCACGTAGTCTCCCTGGCCTCCATCTTTCCCTCCCTGGATCCAGGGGACTGCTATGCTGTCCTCGATTAGAGAGATGCTTATTTCCACATCTCACTTTTCTAAGGCTGCAGAAGGTTTCTCAGGTTTGCTGTAGACCATACTCACTACCAATTTGTGGTTCTCCCGTTCTGCCTGTCGGCAGCCCTATGGGTTTTTACGAAGTGCATGGAGATAGTGGTGGCCTTCCTGAGAAGATAAGGGGTCCAAGTCTACCCAGATCTTGATGACTGGCTGGTCAAAGGCCAGTCTGAGGCCCAGGCGGAGGCTAATATCCACCTCATACAGCCAACCTTTCAAGCACTGGGCCTGCTTATAAACGAACAGAACTCTGCCTTGGCCCCTGTGCAGAGGATAGAGTTTATTGGAGTGGTGCTTGATTCCTCCCAGGCCAGGGCCTTCCTCCCAAAAACCCGCTTCCAGACAATGTCATCATCGACAGAGCAGGTCAAGGCCCACCTGGTCATGATGGCCTGGTTTTGCCTCAGATTGTTAGGTCACATGGCCGCGTGTACATATTAGTGCAGTACATCTCACACCCCTTTAAGTTTGCTTGGCCTCAGTGTACTCGCCAAGCCACCACCACTTGGACTCGGTGCTCACTGCACCTGCCCCAGTCCTTGCCTCCCTTGACTGGTGGAGGGATCCTCTGTATCTCTCAGGCATCCTCTTCTCCAGGCCTCAACCCTCGTTATCCTGAGTCTTGGATGTGTCAGAACTAGGATGGGGGGCTCACCTGGGGCCTGTCAGCTGTTCTTACCCCACATGGCGAACAAGAACATGCTAATGCTCACAGACAACATGGCAGCCACGTTCTACCTCAACAGGCAAGGAGGCGCTCGCTCTTTCTCCGTGTCAGGAAGCTACCAGCTTGTGGAGGTTTTGCATAAAGCACTTCATCCACCTCAAAGCTTTTAACCATCCGGGAGCCCAGAATGAGCTGGCAGATCACCTCAGCAGGTTTTTCTTCAGTCACCATGAGTGGTCTCTGAACCCCAATGTATTAAGGGTCATTTTCCAGTTACTAGGGACTCCCCGCATAGACTTGTTTGTGACCAAACAGAACAGGAAATGTCACCAATTTTGCTCCTGCAAGACCACAGATGGTTTCCTGGTCCCTGGGACACGGCATCTTTTCTGCTCCTTCCCTCTCATTCCTCTCATATACAAGGCCCTGCTGAAGATCAAGCAGGACAGAGCACAAGTCATTCTCATAGCCCCTGCCTGGCTGCACCAGCACTGGTTCGCCACACTGCTAGGTCTTTCACTAGCGACTCCGATGCTGCTCCTTCTCCTCCTGGACCTAATCTCCCAGGACCATGGTCAGATACTCCACTCAAACTTCAGTGCCCTCCACCTGACAGCTTGGGAGCTCCAGGATTAAATCCCAAGGAGCTGGCCTGTTCCGAGCAAGTCCGCCAAGTGCTGCTACCTAGCAGGAACCCTTCTACCAGAGCTACATACTCATAGACTTTAAGGTCAGAAGGGACCATTATGATCATCTAGTCTGACCTCCTGCACAATGCAGGCCACAGAATCTCACCCACCCACTCCTGTAACAAACCCCAAACCTATATCTGAGTTAGTGAAGTCTTCAAATCATGGTTTAAAGACCTCAAAGTGCAGAGAGTCCTCCAGCAAGTGACCAATGTCCCATGCTGCAGAGGAAGGCGAAAAACCTCCAGGGCCTCTGCCAGTCTGCCCCAGAGGAAAATTCCTTCCCGACCCCAAATATGGCGATCAGTTAAACCCTGAGCATGTGGGCAAGACTCACCAGCCAGCACCCAGGAAAGAATTCTCTGTAGTAACTCAGATCCTACCCCATCTAACATCCCATCATAGACAACTGGGCATACTTACCTGCTAATAATCAAGCTGAAGCATTTTTCCATTTGGTCTTCACAGCAAGGTCTCTCACCTGCCCGGCTGTCACTGCAGACCGTTCTGGAGTATTTGTTCCATCTGAAATAGCCAGGACTGGCAATCTCATCAGTTAAAATACCCCTGGCCGTGCTCCATGGATGGCTGATCATTTTTTTCGCATTAGATGTCCATTCATTTTATCAAGGGCCTAGAAAGACTATACCCCCATGGGACCTAAACCTGGTCTTGTCAAAACTCACAGACCCCAATTTGAGCCACTGGCAACATGCCTCTTGTCTTACCTTTCTTGGAAGGTGTCCTTTCTGGTGGCTATTGGTTCAGCCAGGCAGGTCTCAGCAATCTGGGCGCTTACATCAGAACCCCTGTACACAGCCTTCTTTAAGGGCAAGGTACAGCTCGGCCCTCACCCCACATTCCTCCCAAGGTGGTTTCGCAGTTTCACAATAATCAGGCTGTTTTCCAGCCAGTTTTCTTCCCAAAATTGCACATGAGGAGGGAGGAGCAATGTCTTCACATACCAGATGTTAGATGCGCCCTGGCTTTCTATATTCAGAGGACAAGACCGTTCCGCAGATCCATGCACCTCTTTGTGGAAGTAGCAGACAGGATGAGAAGCCTATTTCAGCTCAAGAGGATTCATCCCGGATCACATCGTGCATCCGCATAGGCTACAAGCAGGCATGTGTCCAGCCACTGACTATACTGACGTCCCATTCTATGAGAGCACAAGCTTCCTCAGCAGTGTTCCTTGTCCAGATCTCGATCCAGGACATCTGCAGAGCAGTGACGTGGTCGTCGGTGCATACGTTTTCTTCCCACTACGCCACCACCCAGCAAGCTAGAGATGACACCGAGTTTGGTCGAGTCGTGTTGCAGTCAGCATGTCCATGAACTCCAGTTCCAGCTCCTATGACGCTGCTTGGGAGTCACCTAATATGGAATGGACATGAGCAAGCACTTCAAGAAGAAATAATGGTTACTAACCTTTCCGTAACTGTTGTTCTTCAAGATGTGTTGTGCATGTCCATTCCAAGACCCACTGTTCTACCCCTCTGTCGGAGTTGGCTGGCAAGAGGGAACTGAGAGGATGTGTGTTCGGCCAGGCCACTTATATTGGCACATGAGCACGCAGTACCAGAAGGCACTAGACCTGACCCGATGGGTACCACTGAGGAAAAAATTTCCGGTGTCCATGCTTGCGGCGCGTGCACACCTAACATGGAATGGATATGTGCAACACATCTCGGAGAACAGCTGAAACAGATGTAGAGAAGAGCTACAGGGCTGGACAGGGGAATGGAGGAGCTGTCTTTTGAGAGGAGATAAGAAGAACCTGACTTGTTTAATCTCACCAGAAGAAGGCTCAGAGGGGGGCTGATTGCTCTCTCTATAAATATGTCAGGGGGCTAAACACCAGGAAGAGAGAAGAGCTATTGAAGCTGGAGGACAGTGTTGGCATAACAACAAATGGGGATAAACTGGCCAGGGAGAAATTCAGGCTAGAAATTAGAAGAAGGTTTCTCCCCGTCAGAGGGGTGAGGTTCTGGAACAGCCCCAATAGGAGTTGTGGGGGCAAACAACTTACTTGGTTTTAAGAGAGAGCTGGACACATTTATGAGTGAGATTGTATGATGAGTTGCTTGTGATGATGGGGGTCAGGACTCAGCAGCCCTGGGGCTCGCTTCCAGTACATGCCTTACATTTCTAAAGCTCATGCTTCAGGGTTTCAGCCAGCGACCAGCAGAGGTCAGGAAGGGATTCTGCCCTCCCCACACCATGTATTCTGTGGGGGTTTTTTAATCTATTTCCTCTGAAGCATCAGGGATGTCCATGGCTGGAGAAGGGACATAGGATGGGAAGGGCCAGGGCTCTGAGGTGGTACCAAGCATTCTCTCTCAGGTGCTTGGCTGGCTGGTCCTTGCTCGGGGTCTAAGTGATCTGCATCTATGGGTTGGGCAGGAATTTCCCCCCAGGTCTGTTTAGCCTTGGGGTGAAGGGTGTCACTTGCCAGGATTCTCTCAATCATTTCCCTGCCATTGTAGGGACCTCAGCACAGGTGCACCTCAGTCCCCCCGTTCTGTGCCTGTGGCACACACCAGTCTGCTCTCCTGTGGGCTGAGATACTTTGGTCTCATTTCAGTTGTTGGGTTAGTGTGCGGGTGCTGGGTGGGGCTGGTGGCCCATGCTATACAGGAGGTCAGACTGGAAGATGTGGTGGGCCCTTCTGAGGCTATGCACATGGCATGATAAAGCAGGGCCTTACCTGGTCAGAAGATGCCATGCTCTCATCCTGTACAGTGCATAGGCCTGGTCTACACTACACAGTTAGGTTGACGTAAGCTGCCTCGCGTCGACCGAATTATGTCAGTGTGCGCTACAGCCTTGTCCCGCCAATATCCGTGCCCTGCTGCACCGTCATCATAACTCCACCTCTGCAAGGGACACAGAGCTTAGGTTGGTCTAGTCCTTACATGGGCTGTTGGCTCTTTCAGCTCCATGCTGGCTGTTACCCAAAGACTCCCTGTTCTGGGAGCTGAGAAGCCCAGGTACCCCCTCTCCCCCGGCTGGCAGTCAAGAAGCTGGGAGCCCAGAAGGGCAGCTGGGCTCCCGGTAGGGAGCTGAGAGCCCCTCTGCCCTCCCCCGGCTCCTCTTCAGTCGGTGGAAGCTCTCCTGGTGAGGACGTGCCCTGCTGACAGAAGGAGGGTAGTGTGGACATGCCCTAACATAGGGGTCAACTTAGGGCTGTAGTGTAGACCTGCTTCAGGCCTCTACATTCCCGTCACTTGTTACTCTTTGATGTTTAGCAGAGGTCCTGTCCGCGTCTATGTTAGAATCCCATAGCATCTCTATGGCTGTACCGCGACAGCGGTTGCATGAGGGTATCGCTCTGTGAACCCAGTGTTCCTTCCCTATGTCCGGAAGTTGCTTATTGAGATCTTGGATCCTTTGATGCCTTGTTGTTTTCTTTTTCTGAAAAGGAGAATAATGTTGTCTGTAACCCCCCTGTGCCTTTTCCTCAGAGTCGGGGTATTAACCTGGCCTATCCAAATTCCACCTGGACTGGAGTAGTCACATTCTCCATCCCTAAATTCTCTCTGCAGTTTTAACTAGACAGTTTTCCACAGACTTTTGAATTCCCTGCCTCCTCTCTTGTGTAGCATTGCAGTGCACTATGTGCAAGGCCACGTACTCCCCCAGAGGTGGCTGCGTTTCAGTGGTGGGTGAGCGATCCCTGGCTAAAGTATATAGTTTGTATATTGCTTTACGTTAATGAGGTAGCAGGCACTACATAACTATAAAATGTTCCTTCATCTGCTCCTCAGGATTAGAACTTCTCCCATCACTGGGGTTTTCTGGAGCATTGTGTTTGAAGTGGGTGATTCTACTGTGGTAGGAGCAAGCTCTAGTTTTGTGCTAGCATTAGAGTCCAATTTTCATTATAACAAAACGAGATGAATTTTGGGGAAACGCAGCAAATAATTGGGAGTGGGGAGGGTGGTGGAAATTAATCCCAAACCTCAAATATTCCATGGGAGGGAGACAGCTGGAATGACTGCGTGCAACAAGTTAAACACCATCGAGGGGGTATTGTTTTCCAAATAGAAGGGGGCATAATGAGGAGAAGTGGGATGGAAGAGTAAATTTAGTCTGACTCTCAGGATAATCCACTTCTCAAACTGGGGCAGGGCCTGCATGGGGTCGTGATGGGGATCCTGTCATTTGGAATATTGAAAAGTGGACTGCCATCGCAATGTTAGTATGTCCAACAGGGAGCAGTCTTGCACTAGCCAAGTGGAGTGACCTGTATGATTGAGCCTCTACACAACCTGGTTTGGCAATCCAAGTTATAGAAAACTTTTCACCTTTTCTTCTGCACACACTCCCATCAGACTCCTGCATTCTCCTCACTGCAGGGAGTAACCTCCTGGTTATGGCTACATCTGCTCCCCTATAGTAGTGGAGGGTCAAATTTGTCCACACCAGTTAGCCTTACTTCAGGACCAGGAAAATGGGCTCAAACGATAACTAAAAGTAGAATTACAAAACATCTGCATGACCATGGTACGACAAGGATTAATCTGAACAGTCTCTGCAAAGGAAAATCCTGCCTCACTAATCTATTAGGGTAATAGATTTGCAAAAATGATGGAGTTACTTAGGGCCTTGAGTGACCCAGGAACTTAGACGCAGCATGACAGGGCCTAACTTTTAGGTACCTAGAAAATCACATCACAGGAGCACACTATGATTCACAAAGCCTGATCTCCTGTACAATGAATGGGGGGAGAGAGGTGCCTTAGGGCGAGACTGCACTAGAAGCACTACAGCGATGTAACATGTGTCCAGAAATGGATGATAAACATGATCAGAGGCTGAGAGAGACTTCTGGATGAAAGGAAAGTGAAAAGCAACTACCCTGCTGCAAGCAGAGACTGTTTGATCCTGAAAAGGAGGAAGAGCCAGAAACCCCATGAAGTCCACTCGATTCTTCACTGTTGCTATTTATTTTTAGATTCTACGGTGATGGGTGGCAGGGTCGAAGGGAGTGACAGAAGTGATTGTGACTGCTTAGTTAGAAAGGAGATGAATAAGAGGGCACATATTAGAGGTAAATGAGATAATGAAAGACCCTGAGATAGCAAATCCAGACAAACGGATGTCCAATGAAATTGAAAGGCAATGAATTTAACACTGATAACTAAATACTCTCTTACACAGTGCATTATTGACCACTGGAACTCACCACCACATGATACTGCTAAGGCTGAGAGCTGAGCAGGAATCAAAAGCAGGTTAACATTAATATTGGTAGTGCAAACTTCCATCAAGTTCCCCTATGGCCAGTATTGCCCACTAGGGGTATATTGCTCTTTCCTCTAAAGCAGCTGGTACCGGCATCTGTCAGAGACAGGCCACTGGGCTAGACGGGACACTGTCTGACCCTATCTGGCAATGTCCGTGTTCCTGCTTGTCTACCTCTGCCACTGTCCTGCCCATCCCACAATCAACTCCTCCAGCAGCAATGGAGGCTTGAGTATGTGCCTTGGATTCTGCTGCACATGGTGCTTCGACAATTGGAGCAGGAGTGAAGCTGACATAGTTCACATCAGATTCCTGCTGCTGCTGTGGAGATGCTGGCACCAGGGAGTCGAATCTGATAAGTAAAGTCCATGCAACGTTAATGATGAGCTATAGAGAACTGATGTTAGGCTGGAGCTGGCTTATTCTTCACTACCTGTGCCTTGTATGAGTGTAAACTGCTACAGATCCAGCCCAGAAGGGGCCTTTGAGCTGAATTAAAACAAGCTGTCCAGGTTCTGACGTTTTGGTGTGAGCTGGAGAAATTCCTCTCCTGGCCATGAGGGATGCAGTGTTTCCTGGAGCTCACTCCAGGCCCTGCACTGGTGTGCTGTGTGTGTGAGGAGGACAGAGGGTCTGGTGGTTTAGTTGTTGCATTTGAAAGAGAGAGACTTAGAACTGATTTGACATTTTCATCTCAAAATGTTTTAACTGGAAAAAAAAAACCCTAGAAACAGATTTTGTTTGTTTGTTTTGGTAAAAATGTTCCATTTCTGGTAACATTTGGGGGTTTTGGAAACTGAAAATATTTTGATTTGTGTTTCTGTTGAAAAAAATGAAAAATTATTCATGGAGAACTTAGGGGAAAAAAGCATTTAAAAGTATTTCCCGTGAGAAAAAATTTCAGACCAGCTCTAGAGAGGCTCCTGGTACCATTACAGACTGTGCTTCTTCCCACCTCCAAACTAGGGGGAAGAGGGGAGACACTTCTCAGTTGGCTGTAAATCATCACAGCAACATATTTCTGTTCTGTATTTGGGAGCTTCTCTCTGACACTTAAGGTCTGACCTTCCCCTCAGCTGCATGCAGCTGTGCATGAAAAAAGTGTTGCATCCAAAATGGGGGAACTCTATATTAGACCTTGTCTTGATGGATAAAGAGGAACTGATCACAACTAAAAATTAATGGTAGCTTAGCTATAAGTGATAATGACTTGAGCACATTTTTAATGTGCAAACAGAATAAAGTCCAGATCAATGATGTATATACTTGGTGCTTGAAAAGAGCCAGTTTCACAAAGCTGAAAACAATTATAAGCCAGATCAGCTAAGAGGAAGAATTTAATCAGAAAAACATGAATGATGTTTGGGAATTGTTTTAGATCACTTTACTAGATGCCCAAGAGCCACAATCAAGGAAGAAGGCCATATTAGTTAAAAAATGGCCTGACTAGGAGGGGAAGTGCGAGGCAAGTGTGTGTGTGTATGTGTGTAAACAAATGGAAGAATGGAAAAGTTGAGAATAGTGAATAAAGATCAGAAGTTTTTTGTAACTTTGATCAGAAGCTAGAATTGTAGAAAATTGATAAGGGAGGCAAATGGACACACAGAGAAATTATGGCCAACAGCATTAAGGACAATAAGAAGGAATTTTTAAAGTATATTAGGAACAAAAAGAATCCTGAAATGATATTGGTCCATTACTAGATGGAAATGGCAAAATCATCAGTTAAAAGCAGAAGTGTCTATTAAATATTTCTGTTCTGTATTTGGGGAAAAAACAGATGATATAATCCTACCATAAGATAACACTCTGTTCCACAAATGTCTCAGGAGTATGTTAAATAGCAACTACTAAAATTAAACTTTTCAGATCAGTAGGTCCAGTTAACTTGCATCCAAGAGTTTTAAAACAGCTGGCTGAGGAGCTCACTCAACTGTTAACATTGATTTTCACTAAGTCTGGAAGCACCAGAGAAGTTCCAGAAGACTGGAAGAAAGCTCAGTTGTGCCATTGTTTAAAATGGTCACAGGATGACCCAAGTATTATAGGCCTGTTGGTCTGATGTTGATAAGATAATGGAGGGGCTGTTGCAGGACTCAATTAATAAAGATTTCAAGGAGGGTAATATAATTATTGCCAATCAACTTGAGTTTATAGAAAATATATCTTGTCACTATCTTGGTATCTCTTTTTAACAAGATTACAAGTTTGGTTGGTAAAGGTAATAGTGTTGACTTAATATACTTAGACTTCTGTAAGACATTTGACTTGGTACCACATGACATTTTGATTAAAAAAACTAGAAAGATATAAAATGAGCGTAGCACACATTAAATTGATTAAAATCAGGCTAATTGACAGGTCTCAAAGTGTAATTGTAAATGGGAAATCATCATTGAATAGGTCTGTTTCTAGTGGGATCCCGCAGCAATCGGTTCTTGGCCCTATGCTATTTAACATTTTTTATGAATGTCCTAGAAGAAGACAACATGATTACTGATGAAGTTTGCAAATGACACAACATTTGGGGTAAAAAAATGAAGAGGACAGGTCACTGATACAGAGTGGTCTGGGTCACTTCCTAAGCTTGGTGCAAGCGAACAATATGCCTACATGTAACTGTATACATCTAGGAACTAAGATTGTAGACTGTACTTACAGGACTGGGGACTCTATCCTGCAAAGCAGTGACTCTGAAAAAGATTTGGGGCTCGTGGCAGATAATCAGCTGAACATGAGCTCCCAGTGTGATGCTGTGACCAAAAGGGCCAATGTAATACGTGGATGCATAAGCAAGGAAATCTCCAGTATGAGTGAAGAGGTTATTTTGCCACTGTATTTGGCACTGATGCAACCACTGCTGGAATCCTGTGTTCAGTTTTGGTGTCCACAGTTTAAGAAAGAGGTTGAAAAAATTGGAGAGGGTTTAGAGAAGAGTCACGGGAATGATTAAAGGATTAGAAAACCTGCCTTATGATGACAGACTCAAGGAGCTCAATCTGTTTAGCGTAACAAAGAGAAGTCTATAAGTACCTACATGGGGAACAGATATTTAATAATGGGTTCTTCTACCTAGCAGAGCAAGAGCCAATATCAGGAAGCTAAAGCTAAACAAATTCAGCCTGGAAAGAAAGTGTACATTTTTAACAGAGAGAGTAATCAGCCACTGGAAAAATTCACCAAGGGTCATGGTAGAGTCTCCGCTACTGACAATCTCCAACTGTCTCTCTTTCACACACAAACGCGCACAGGGTATGAGAGCTATGACAAGGCTGTCAAATATGTGTGACAGGAGATGTCTCGCACATGGTCCACAGGACAGAACTTTGCCTGAGAGAGCAACAGATGAGCAACTGCCCTGTGAGTCTCAGAAGGGGAACCTCCGGCTGCTCCAGTCTAGCGCTTAGAAGAGCAGCTGAGCTGCTTTGAAATGGCCTGACTCCAGGAAGCTGAGCTAGGACCAGTGCAGAAGCTGCTTGTTCAGCTTCTAGATGCCAAGTTTGGAGAGGGAGGAAACGGCAGACTGGAATGGGGAAGTTCTGGGAGACAAGGGCCAGGCAGAACGGCTGGCTGGCTCACCCGCTCTCTTGTAGCTGCTTGCAGTTCCCACTTGTACATAGGCTTGAAGCAGTGAGAGTTCAACGTTCCTGGGGCAGTTTCTGTAACAGCAAGTGGAAGCTGCAAGTGACGTTTGGGCCACAGCAGGAGTTGAGTTTAGTCCAGTCTCATCTTGGTAACGAAGGCCTGGGACACTGATGGTCTAACAGAAAATGACTGACCCCTCTCACTAGGTATGGACTCAGAGGATATGTCTACATTGCAGTAAAACACCCACGGCTGGCACAGGTCACCTGACTTGGGCTTGCAGGGCTTGGTCTGTGGGGCTATCAAATTGCAGTGAACACAATTGGGTTCAGGCTGGATCCCAGACTCTGAGACCCTGCTAGGTGGGGAGGGTCTCAGAGCATGGGCTCCAGCCCGAGCCCCAACCTCAATACTGCAAAGTTATAGTTCTGCAGCCCAAGTCCCGTGAGCCCAAGTCAGCTGTAAGTGTGTTACTATAGTGTAGACATACGCAGAGTGTTCTCTCCACTGCAGCTGGTCTCTGCCAGGACTCTAGTTTCAGACCTGTGTAACAGATCCTCTCCCCTCCCTGCTGGCTGACTGGAGCTGGTCAAGAAGTTGAAGGATTCTATGGATCTGGGTGAGGTGAAGACGTTTGGGCTCCGTGTGTTCCACCAAGCTCCAATTTTTCATTATTGTGCAACTTTTTGTAGAAAAAATGTATTTCATTTTCAAAAGGGGGATGCTGAAAATGAGATGTTTTTGTTTAGAAAGCATGTGATTGAGTTAGCTAATCAAAACAGGCCATGCAGAAAAATGGAAAGCCTTCCCCGCCCCCAGCCCGTTTCATTGGGCCAGGCATCAGGTGGCGTTTCTTCTGAAGTATCAGAGGGGGCGTCATGTTAGTCTGGATCGGTAAAAGCAGCAAAGAGTCCTGTGACACCTTATAGACTAACAGACGTATTGGAGCATGAGCTTTCGTGCATGCATCCGACGAAGTGGGTATTCACCCACGAAAGCTCATGCTCTGTTAGTCTATAAGGTGCCACAGGACTCTGTTTCTTCTGATGTTTCCATTGAACAGTTTTCAAAATGGAGAGTTTTGAAGAAATGAAACCATCATGGTAACTCCATTTTCAAATGGGAAATGTGGATGACAAACTTTTCCTGTGAAGACTATGGCCTCTCTGTTGCTGGTATCCTCTCCAGCTCCTCCTGCTTCTTCCCCCAACCTAGCATCACTTCAGGCGTGTCTGGATTGGCCCTTTACTCACACGCCAGCAGGCCCCGTCTCATGTAGACACATGGTGGTTTGTTCCTCTGCACCAGCTGGGGCAGATGAGACTGAGATATGGCTGTGAGCGGTGGTGGCATCTTGAAAGCATCATCCCTTGCTTATCTTCCGACCAGACTCATACAATACATCTACACTGCAAAGAAAAACTCTGTGGAGCAAGTCACAGAGCCCAGGCCAACTGACGCGAGGGAGGGTGTGGAAGCTCCTTTGCTGGAAGTTTCGAAAGGAGACTGGCGCCATCTGTCTTGTATGGTTTAGACCCAACAAATCCTGCAGCTTGGTAGGAGGTTAGACTAGATGACCCTTTTGGTCCCTTCAGGGCCGCCCAGAGCGGGGGGCAAGTGGGACAATTTGCCCCAGGCCCTGCAGGGGCCCCCACGAGAATATAGTGTTCTATAATATTGCAACTTTTTTTTTATGGAAGGGGCCCCCAAAATTGCTTTGCCCCAGGCCCCCTGAATCCTCTGGGCAGCCCTGGGTCCCTGTGGTTCTATGATGCGGGTTCGCGGGGCTTGTGCTGTGGGGCTAAAATTAGCAGTGCGGCTGTTCCCGCTTGGGCTGGAGGCTGGGGTCTGAAACCTGGGGAGAGTCTCAGAGCCTGGACCCCAGTCAAGCAGGAATGTGTCCACACTGCTCTTTTTAGCCCCATAAGGTGAGCCCACGTCAGTTGACTCAGGCTCTGAGACCCCCTGCAGCTGAATTCCTTTGTTTGGTTTGCATTGTAGCCGTCAGCACCCTGCATTGGACAACCCTCGAGGAGAAGGAGATTTGCCCCAAAGTATTCTCCAAGGGGTGGGGGGAGCAGAGCAGACCATGAGTGAGTTCCCCAGTCCCTGTGTCAGCCAGGACTTGCAGCCGCTGGCTGCAGATATTTGCCTTCCTCTCCAACAGGCCTGCCTGCTGGGTGTAGTGGAGGCCTGGGCCTTCCTGACTCACTTCAAGCCCTTGGGTTGGGGTGGCTGTCTCAGAGCTGTGGCCCATCACGCAGGAGAGCAAGCTCTCTCCAGAGGAAGTGGAAGCCTTTGGCAGAGGGACCGAGGCACATGAGAATTGTAACCGGACCTTTGTGTTTTCCTTTGTGCAGCTTCTCTGGGTCTGTGTGCTGCCCAGGATGGAGGCAACAAGGAGACGAGTGTTTGATAGGTAAGCACCAGCATCCCTTCTTCAGATACTGCTTCTTCCTCCTTCCTCAGAGCCACCTGTCCTCCCATCCCTGAAGGGTGTTCCCAGCCCCCTTGTATCTGAGTGTGGCTCCCTCAAAGCCTGCCTTGCTCAGAGTTCTGTGTCCATGGGTTTTCTTTGGGAGGGTCCCACCTTTCCTTCCTTGATCAGAACTAGCTCTGGGGGTGAGGCAGGGACCAGCAGCAAAACAGTGGATGTCTGCAAGAAACCAAGAGTACCCAGGGCAGTGAGCATATCCCAAAACTCCTGTTCACTTGGTAAAGTGGCATTGCAGCTGATGGATTGCAGCTGGGCTCCCCTCAGACAGCTAGTCACAGCTGGCGTCCCTTCCCAGCATGGTGCCAGCTGCCTCCGGGAGACAGCAAAGTGCAGATGTCAGTTCCACAAGCAGTGTCTGACTTCTTCTGTGAGAGGTGGGTCCGAGCACTAGTCCCTGCCTGTCCACCCAGATTTGGGGTCTCCTTGCTGTTACTGCTGACAGCTGTTTAGCCGAGCCAAGAGAGCCATGTGCACTCAAGGGAAGAAGCCCACAGCAGTCTGTCTTGCATGAATCATTTTGAAATGTTCGTCATTTTGGGCCCTTGTCACACACCAGGTTCTTCATTTGGGCCTTGGCAGGAGAATGAAACTCAGCTTCTGGGCTGGCCATTTACACTCTGTGGAGCCCTTGGGAACAGCCCTTTCTGCCCCTCAGATTCCTCCCATGACTCTGTATCGGCCTGTGTTTGGATAGTCATGGGAGTAGATTGATGGGTTTCAGAGCGTACTGCCCAGCCCCCGTGGAGAGATGATGTTGCTCCCTGAGAGGCCTCATCGCTGAGGGGGGGAAGAGGAAGAGAAATGAAGGAGGGGGTACCGAGATATGGGGCTGGAAAGAAAAGAAAGGCCGCATTTGTGGAACATGAAGCGCTTCAGTGAACGTTGCTACAGCTCCAGTGCCTGACATTCGGCCTGAGCATGTCTGCAGTGAGTGCAAGAAGCAAGTGATGGGAATTTGGAGCTCTGTTGTGGACACTCAATGAAGTCCCCTGTGGAAAGCAAGGCCGTAACCTGAGGCACATCCTAGATATGGCAGGATAATAGTGGGTACTCCACGACGTGCTCTTCATTTCTGCCAGGAGAGCTCTGGCCAGGGCTGCTCCAGGGTAGGGTCATCGGAAGGTACTGTTACAATCAATCGGCTATTGTCAGTGGTTCAAAGCTCCCCTGGGGGCTGACGCTCGGCTTTCAGCGTCTCAGTCTAGAGGCCTTTGTCGAGTTCAGTTCTGCAAGAGTGAGTGTGTGGGGATTGAGAGTTCTTGGAATCTGCATTCCCAGCGCGCGGCTGTGAAAGTTTGGGAGGCTATTTTTGGATTCCTGTAAAACTTCCCGCGGTTCCAGCTGGCCCCAGTATCCCTGACTTCCTGTTGTGTGGTATTGCTCTGCGCTGCTCAGCTGCTACGTTGTTAGTGCTGGAGGAAAGGCTTCCTGCCTATGTGTGTTCTGTGCACAGCCTCACTCGAATGCGACATCCAGGCTGGGCATGTATCACATGACTCCAGGGAATTCAGAGGTTACGGTTCCTGCAGGAAAATTAAGAGAGGCCCTTTGCATCTCCTGCATATACGGAGGTAACAATATAACAAACCAATATCTCAAGGTTTGCATTTAATGCTAATTATGATACTTTGTTTAGTGACTTTTATCTGACACTCTCAAAATGCTTCATGAGGTGGGGGACTCATTAACTTCTTAGTGTCTCCATCTGGAAGCCTCTTTCAAGGTCTCACAACAGTCAGAGTCAATCAGGAAGGCAATCCAGGTTTCCTCAGCCCTAGGCCTGTTCTCACCACTAGTCTGGTTTATGTAATCTAGCTGTCTCTTTGAGGGCTTTCAATGTCATCACCATAGCATCTGGGAGTTTCCCAGGTAAGATGGACTGTATGAAGTCCTCTGCTCTGCTCCCTTCCCTGGGTGAGGAGGCTCTGCTGGTGACTGACAGTGCTTCACCTACAGCTCTCGTGGGCTTCGGCTGGGGCTTGTGAGCCGTGTTGTGCATAGCTGTTGGTCATGGGTGCAGATATGGTTACTGAGGTAGCTGGAACCTGGCCTTACAGGTTGTAGACTGGGAACCAGTGGAAGGAACTGAGCCCAAGGGAGAAGTGCTCACGGCAGCTTGGCCCACTGAGGGGCTGCTACCCTGTGTTCAGGCTGCAGCTTTTGCATTTCACCCACACTCAGCCCAATGCACAGTGTGCGACAGTAAGGCAGCCTGGAGGTGACCACCGCAGGGATCGGTGCAGCCCAGTTCCCATGCAGGAGGAAGGGCGGAGGTGCCTAGCGAAGACACACCCAGACTAGAGAGCACCATGGAGTCATGTTGCCCCTTTCTGAGTGTGGGTCAGCTGCTCTGGGGCCAGTGAGGTTCTACCCCTGTGGGCAGAACGCTGCAGGGATGCTGGTCAGGGCAGGCGGGGCTCCAGCCAGGTCACCTTGGGAGAACAGGAGCCAGGCACAGCATCGAGCACTGGACAGGATACCTGTGCTTTCCCCAGCCAGAGCTCTCCTCAGCCTCGGGCTAGCCCCAGGCAGCACCACTGCCTCCTTGTTGGGCGCCCCACCATGCATTGCTGCTGGCTGCCAGGACAGAGGAGGAGCTTCCTCCCAGAGCAGAAGGGTCAGAGCCCGCGCGGGCAGGGAGTTGTCTCCAGCAGAGGACATGGAGAGCCTTTTGCTGACCCTTGCTGGCTTTGCTGGACCCAGGTGGCTGAGGAGACGTGTCTGACCCACGCTCTGCCCCCTGTGTCATGCCCCAGCCGAATCCGTGTGGTGTGCTGTTGCCAGGGCAACCAAAGCTCCATGAGATGTGATGCCTCCTGGAGGTCAGCGCCTGTGACAAAGGAGGCAGGCACCCTTCCCCTCCTCGCCCTGTGATGCTCCGGGGGCGCCAACCTGGCCGAGTCAGCTGGCACCATGCTGCCAGGCGCTGCCTTAGCTGTGTCTGCCAGAGGCTGCCTGGCATTCCCAAGGCCTGGAGGCTGGCATCCCCTCACCTCCTGAAGATGGCTGGCTGATGCCTCTTTTGACGACTGTGTTCATTTAGGTTTGTAACAGGATTGGCCCTTTCTACCTGTAACTGCCATGTTCCATCCAGAGTTTTGCACGTGACTTCCATCCTTCCCTCTTGCAGCACCCTTGGCCTGTCGCTCGCCCAGAGGCAAGGCAGGGCCTCTCTGTCAGCTAGGCCTCTCCCCCTCCACTTCCCAGGCAGAGCTCCTGCTAGATCCGAGTGTCATGACACCTGCTTTTGCCAGCTGAGCCCTCGCTGTGGGATTTAGTGTGGCACCCAGAGTCCTGTGAGACTGCTGTTGCCCGACTCCAGGGCAAGAAGAGGCTAAGGGGGAGCAGCCCCCTTCTCTTAGACCAGCACCACACTGAGGGTGACCAGACAGCAAGTATGAACAATCGGGACAGGATGTAGGGGGGTCATAAATGCCTATATAAGAAAAAGCCCCAAATACTGGGACTGTCCCTATAAAATTGGGACATCTGGTCACCCTGACTGCCCCAGACTGGATTCTTGCCTTCTCCCACCCTGGTGTCCTTGATCTTCCACCCAAAGCACCTTATCAGGTAGCCAGAAGGCAGCAGTCCGCAGAGCACTGAGTCACCAGTTGCTATTCTGCCGCTGTCTCCTGGCTCCATCCAGGATCCCACCTCCACCCGGGGACTTGCCCTGGTGCCACTGGCTTCCTAAGGGGAGGTGGGGAGGAGAGTGGTGGTGCTGCCTAGTGCCGACTCTCCCAGACTACCGGGGGACTTCCTCCCTTCCCTTCTCTAGCGGAGAGTGCCAAGCCCCGGCTTTGCCTTTCCCTGCCCTGTCACTGTATCACGTCTCTCCCTGTCTCTTGGCAGCCGTGTGCGAGGGGAATTTCACCTGCAAGGAGAACGAGCTGTGCGTGAGACCCAGCGAGTGCCGCTGCCGCCATGGATACTTCGGGGCCAACTGTGACACCAGTGAGTATCTATCAGGAGTCTGTTGGAGCTGGTCTCAGCAGCTCTTAACCTCGGTCCTGGCGCCATCCCATACCTGAGTGACACAGCCCCACCGAGCTTGGGTTGGTGCATATGGAGTAAAGTCAGTGAGTGCCAAAGCTCTGCTTCTGCAGTATTGATGATAAAAGCAGCCAGGGAGCGCAGGGTTAACTCATCCCACTGCACATGCCCTCTAAGAGTTTGATGTCGTATTGGCCCCTTGGCATGTTGTGCTCTTTCCTTTAAAAATTGCACTTGGGATAGATACCCGCTGCCCCCTTTGCTTGGGACCTGCCCAGGCTTGGGCATTACAGGCTGCTCTTAGGGGGTCTCTGCTGCAAATTGTTCTGTTTGCTCCTTGCCTGGAAGCTGACATATTCTAGCTGGATTGCATCTTCTAAAGAGAAGCATGGAGCAGGGCGGCCTCTGTGCACTCTAGGAGCCCACGTTGGGTCCTACGAGGGCCACGCTGGTGTGTGGGTGACAGCATGCTGCTCCAGCTGCTTGCTTATACATGCTTCACTGAGTTACAAGCACAAGGCTGGAGCCCTCCAGGGAGTCAGTTTGGGTCCAAGTGCCCAGGAATGATCACCCCTACAAACCCATCCCAGGAGCTATGGGCGTAAGGGGTGGCAGGGCTAGAAGAAGCAGTTGGACAAAGCTTTCCCCTTTCAAAATCCTTGTTCCCGCTCCAGTGGGGCCGCTTCCCAGGGTGCAGGCTCACCGCAGTGTTTTGCAAAGCTTCAGAGCTGTATTTTTCCCCAAACCAATCTGACACTTCGCACAGCAGGCTCGCCTCCCCCAGCCGCCCAGCGAGGCACTGGGTACAGAATGCAAATCACCCAAACTCTCTCTGAAACTGACAGCACTCTCTAAGTGAATGACAGAGCAGCAACAACGTATTCCTTGCAGGCAGAAGTGGTGCAGGCTTTCCCCCAAATTCCCTGCCCCCCGTCTCCTTCAGGCTGGCACCAGGAATGGAAAGTTTCAAGCCACAAGGGGGATTTCTGGGAAAGCAAACTGAGACGTTCTGCTGGCTGCTGAATAACGACAAGCTTCTCTCTTTCTTTGTCCATACCCCGGAGAGAGCACGAGAATGAGGCGTTAGCTGACACCATTGGCCCCCACAGCCTCTTGGGATCCTCATTTCATTTACCTGCTGCCAGGGTTTAGCAAAGTGCAGAGTCTCACAGTCTGCAGCGAGATGCCCAGCAATTCTAGGGGAATGGTTGGGGCCGAAATCTTATTGTTCATTTAGTGTGGCCAGAAGAGTGACTAATGGTCCCGTCTTACTCCGCAGATCAGCTTCTGCTGGATTTGCAGTCAGTCTGCTCATGCCACTGACGTAAACAGGCTTTGATTCCTCCTTACTCCGGTTATCCCTGTGGAGCCAGCCCAGCCCAGTCCAGGCCAGAGAAGAGGCAGCTGGAGTCTGTTCTGGCTTAGGCATCATCAGTAGCATTGTTAACCGTGTTCGGAGTGCATGGGCTAAAGTCTGCTCCCATTAAGGGTCCCGCAGTTAAACATCTGGGGCTGGCCCAGGTCAGTTCACTTGGGCTTGTGCGGGTCAGGCTGTGGGGCTGTAAAATTGCTGTGTAGACATTCAGGCTTGGGCTGGAACCTCGCAAGGTGTGTTGGGGGGGTCCCAGTCCCAGAGCCCAGCATTTATAAAGAGCCTGGAGGGGCCAGTCACTGCAGGGTTCATTTATTGCTTCCTGGGGGAGAGGTGGAGTTATGTGTGAATCAGAACCCTGAACCAGCGAAAAACTCCACATGTCTCATAACCAGCCTCTGCTGACTCGCTTCTGGTGACCGCTCCAGTGCTTGGCAGTTCAGAGCCCCGGCACTGCTGGGCTTGGCAGTTCAGAGCCCCGGCACCTCTGGGCTTGGCAGTTCAGAGCCCTGGCACCGCTGGGCTTGCCACATCAGTTATGAAAGTAAAAAAATTGCTTGAGTCCCAGCACCTCTTTAATTACAAATTAAGCACTGGCTGGCCCCTGTAGCTAAGGAATGGCGAACACACCAGACCTCTCTCCCTGAGCCTACCCAGATTCTGCTGCCTCCTTGTCTAGGCAGGAGGCCTCCTCCCCACCTCTGAGCAGCTGTGAATCAGACTCCGTGTCAGTCACAGGGGAAGGTGTGTTTGATTGATTGACCAGAGGTTGCTTTTGTTACAAAGCTAGGTGTGCAGGGTGAAGCAGCTAAGGATAAGGACAGAAGTCATGCAACAGAACAGACATGTTCACCTAAATAGGAACAAATTTCTACCAAGGAGAAGAGGCACTTTGCAGTGGGAAAGCCATGAGAGGAGGGGAGGGAGAGGCCAGGCTTTGCCTGTCCTGAGCTCAGCCAGGCGGCTCTTGGAATTGTTGCCTCTGGAAGCTGCGTCAGTGCTGGCTCCCAGCCCCTTTCCCTTGGGCCTGCCCAGGCCTGCCTGTTACAGGGTGCTTTAGGGGGTTCTGCTGGAAATTGCTCGGCTGTCTTTTTGGTTGGAAGCTGACATTGTTTCCAAACTGAGACGGCTAGAGATGCTGGCACAGCTACTGCGTTCTTGTCTCCCTGGCCGCCTTGTCTCGGAATCGCATGTTTGGTGGCAGCAGGAGCAGCAGCACAGGCAGCGGGCGCTATAGACTCTCGCAGGACCTGCTGGGTTGCTTTCCCTGCCAGGGCAGAGCAATGTGCAGATACAGAGCCCGTGCACGATGTGCTGGGGAAGCTAGTGTGCAAATGATGCTCGGCTGCTGTCGTGCAAGTGCCCTGCACTGCTCTTGGGGCCGAACCAGGGCTATTCAGACCTACAGTCAGCAGATGAGTATGCTGGGTGGGGCGCCTTTAAACTTGGGTTTGGAGGTGCAGTCCTCTAAGGAGCTACAGCTGATATGTAAGCTGACAGGATGATGGCAGGAGGGGCCTGGTGACCGACCCAGGGACCCCTACACCCTCCTCTTGGGCTCGGTGGCTGCTCAGTAAGTCCTGGTGTGTTGCTTGTTTTGCAGAATGTCCCCGCCAGTTCTGGGGTCCAGACTGCAAGGAAATGTGCAGCTGCCACCCCAATGGCCAGTGCGAGGACGTCACGGGCCAGTGCACGTGCAACCCCAATCGCTGGGGGCCCAAGTGTGAGAACGCTTGTCTCTGCAAGCACGGCAAATGTGACCAGAAGACGGGCAAGTGCACCTGTGAGCCCAACTGGTGGGGTCCCCAGTGCTCCAGTTCTTGCTACTGCAGCCTCAACTCCCAGTGTGACCAGCAGACGGGGACGTGCCTCTGCCAGCCCGGCTGGTGGGGTCGGGGCTGCAACAACCAGTGCGTCTGCAACAACTCTCCATGTGAGCAGTTCAGCGGGCGCTGTCAGTGCCGGGAGCGAATGTTTGGCCCGCGCTGCGACCGCTACTGTCAGTGCTACAAGGGGAAGTGTAACCAGGTGGATGGCACCTGCACATGTGAGCCGGGATATCGGGGCAAGTACTGCCGGGAGCCTTGCCCAGCGGGCTTCTACGGACAAGGCTGCAGGAGGCGGTAAGTGTGCAGGGCTTTGGGCAGGTTCAGGCCCCCATGCTGCACTGGGCTCTGCCTGTCTGGTGTTCTTGCAAGTTGAGGATGGTCCCTGTTTCACCTGCCTTGTGCAGTTACAGCTTGGTCCTGCCCATGATGGGGCAGGGGGGAGGGGTGAGCCCCAGGCAGACGAGGCTAGCACGGGGGATGTTCAAATGATTGTTCACATTCTGGGTTGTGCTCCCTGTTGGCATCTGTAGGTGTGGGCAGTGCAAAGGGCTGCAGCCCTGCACCATCGCGGATGGCCGCTGCCTGGCGTGTGAAGCTGGCTGGAACGGCACCAAGTGCGATCAGGCCTGCTCCTCAGGCTTCTACGGAGACGGCTGTGAGAAAATCTGCCCCCTGTGCAAAGATGGCCACACCTGCAACCACATCAATGGCAAGTGCTCGCACTGCAATCCCGGCTGGATTGGAGACAGGTGAGTGGAGGCTGCTTTGTGCGCAACCAGGCTGCACGCTCCTGTGTTCTTCCACTGGCCACAGTGACTAAGGCTACGCAGGACGTTTGTGGCACTACTTACTTTAGATATATGGTCCCCTGACTCCTAACCTTTGCCTTAGCCACTAGACGATGCTGCCTTCCTCTGAATGCCATTTAAAGCCCTCTTCCGGGATTGGCTCTCCCCTCCTTCTGGGGCATCAACATGCTGGCGCTTTGTGTAGCACTTGGTCAACATGCCCCAGTCCTGCCACAGAGCCGCCCTGTTGGGAGCTCTGGTCAGTCACAGACTGACATTGTCCTGGCCAGTCAGAGCATTCTGGCCCCAGCCTCTATCCTCTAAAGTCAGGAACTGCAAAATGTTTCCCTCAGTACCTGAAAGCCACCAGCCTGCACCCTTACTCCCGTGTGTGAGCCTGTGGGATGCAGCACCCCAGGGAGAAGCGTGTCGCCCTGGGGGAGCACACTGTACAGGATGCAGCATCTGAGCCCAGTACAATGGAAACACATCAGAAAAACCAAACCTGTTGCCCACTGGGTGTTCCTCATTCGCTGGGGCCTGGCCTAATCCAGCCTGCAGGGAAACAGAGCCCTAGTGCCTCTGACGAACCAAGAGAGAGAACGGCAGCCCCTTCCTCAATGCCCAGAAGCTGCCGGCAGAGGACAGAGCTGTGGCCTCTTGCCATGCATTGCAGAAGCTATAGTGAGCTCTTCCCAGCTCTGGTGGCTCTGGCTGCTCCAGGGCATTGCTCAACCCAGGGACCCCAGCTCCGTCAAATCATTCCCTGTTCCAGTGCACTGAAATGTGCCCAGTGCTTGCTGCTACACTGGAGCAGGTGGCCTGTGCAGGCAGCTCCGTGGGGATGCTCATACGGACCCTTTCTTTCCATTCCATGTTGTCAGCTCTGGAATTCACTAGGGGTTTGTAAGCCCAGCAAATGGGAGGATGGTTAGCAGGAAGATGAGTTATGTTTCACTGGGCTGTCGTCTAACCAGATGGGTCACTGTCTCATCAGGTTGGCAGGATATCCTGTCCCACCTCTAATCCTGGCAGAAAGTGCCATCCAAGCAGCTCCTGCTCTGCGTTCTCTGTTAAATCAAGGAATTTATGGCTGGGCCTAGGCTCCAGCTAGAAGCCAGTCTCAGAGCAGAGCATGGGCAGTGACCCGTGGGGACGTCCTGGGGCATAGTGTGGGCAATGGCTGGCGGGATGTCCCTGGGGGCCGGTCTCAGAGCACAGCATGGGCAGGAAATGGTGGGGAAAGGTATCTCAAGCTGAGCATGGTTAGGAAGGGGAAGAGGAGAGTGTCCCAGGATGGTGTTGAAGGGTCTGCCGACTCCTGTCTGTGCTGTGTGGTCTCAGGAGGTGCATCTCTGCTGCAATCACAGCTTCACCTACCAGACAGGCTGTAATCCCGTAGCAAGAGTGCCAGGCCAGCACTAAAGCTGCCTCCCCCAATGGCCACCTTCATTCACAATGTGGAGCTCTCAGAGCGTTTGCAGTGGCCTTATGCTTTGAATCCCGGCTAGCGTGTCGCACAGGCAGTGCTGTGAGCTGGGGTTGACGTACGCTGCTGCTTTCCCAGGAGGCCTAGAAAGAGCCCAGCCTGTGGAGAGAGGCAGCAGAACCTTTCCTGTTGCTGCCCACATACCTCACAAACATTGTGAGCAATACGTGACCCTGAGCCCGGCACTCCCTGCATGGAGCCAAGGGTCAACTGGCTGAGGTGGAAAATGGCCTGGGAGCTCCCCACAGCTAAGCTCAGTCCTTCTACTGGCTAAAGGCTCCTGGTGACTCCGTCCGCACAGCCCCTGTACTCTGGACAGGGAGGGACTACACAAGGGCAGTGGCTTTGCAGCACTCCAATGTGTTTGTCTGGAGAGTCCAGCAGCTGTTCCAAGCTGCCTGACCCTGCCAACATGGCTATGCCGTCTCCCAGGGCGTTCTCTCCTCTGGTGCCTGCCTGTGACCTGCTCTTCTTGGCCCTTTTTTAGGTGTGAAACCAAGTGTCGCAATGGGACATATGGTGAGAATTGCGCCTTTGTGTGCAGCGACTGCTTCAACGGGGAGTGTCACTTTGAGACGGGCCGATGCCTCTGCCGGGCAGGCTCTCATGGCACCTAGTAAGTAACTCTCGTGTCTCGCGCTCTTTGCAGCTGGGCGTGCTGGGTGCTCCAGCCATTGCAGACAGGTCTGGATAAACACACCTGGATTTGGGCACATGGGTGGGGCTGTCTCTGACATCCCCAGGAAAGGAGTTTGTGGGGGAGAGCCCAGAGGAATATGACACTGACCGATGCTTAATTTGTAATGAAAGATGTGCCAGGGCTCAAACAATTTACTTTCATGACTGATACGGCAAACCCAGAGGTGCTGGGTCTATGAACTGCCAAGTCTAGAGGTGCCGGGGCTCAGCCTTGGGAAGCACTGACAGTGTCCCCGAAATAATCTCTTTGGAGCCTGCAGGGGGAGGACGGTGCCTTTTGATTGGAAGCACAACTCCTTCCAGGGGCAGCTAATTGATTGCTGTTCGTTTTTGTACTAGCTGGAGTGGCAGGTGAGAGGGACTCTGTATGTCTCAGATCAAATGAACCCGCAATGTATCAGTGCAAAGTTATTCTTATTTCTTCATTCCCAGCTTCCATCTGCTTGAACCCCATCAATGAAATTATCCTGAGCCTGTTTCCTATTTTCAGGTGCAGCCAAGCACTATACTTTTTCATTTTTACAAACCGCCCCTTCCAGGCTGCCCGGTGTTCGTCTAAACACTCAAGCAGAATTTGCTGAAGAATATACCTGGATTTTGTGTGATATTTTCTGTTTGTTGTTATGCTGGTTTTCACTGGGAGATCCCAAAGTAGAGGGACAAACTGAACACAATTCTTAATAGAAGAGAGTAATTGCAAGTAAAGCAATAGCTTACGTTCCAAACCCTTGTCACCTGCCACCATTCCAGAGACAACTCAGTATTGTTGCACATTCGTTATCATCCTTCATACACCTTGTAAACGTATGACTCGGAAAAAGCCCCGAGTACACCAGTGCTGCTTTTAGACTTTAAGGTCAGAAGGGACCATTATGATCATCTAGTCTGACCTCCTGCACAATGCACGCCACAGAATCTCACCCACCCACTCCTGTCAGGGTGTTCCACCCAGTCCAGAGAAGGTGGGGCTTTTTGTGTTTTTCACCAATCAAAAACCAGCCAAACACAAACCCAACAACACAAACCCACTGAGAAATTCAGCGGCAAAGCAAATAAACAAGCAGAACTCTCAGAAGGGTTTTGAAATGGAACAGAAAACACATCCTGTGTTGTTCATGTCACACGCGCATTCATCCCTCAAACATAAATAGGCACACCTCATTCAACATGAAAAACCTGCCGTGCTGCGAGCAAAATACAAAAAGCCCAGAATCCGCTGGTGTGCTTGGTTTGTAATTAGATCGAGCCAGATTTCTGCTGACACAATGACAGTGGTGTCATGAGTCTGCCAGGTCCCACCCAAAGCACCTTGAATCGCTTCGGGAAGCCTCTCTGTAGAGCCCCTTGCTGTGGAAAATGTCCACTGTGGTTTTTCTCAAAGTCCTTCTGGTGGTAACTGGCTGAGAATACAGAGACATGCTCTTCCTGAGAGTTCAACCAAGAGTCACTGGAAAATTTTCTTGTCCAGTTAAGCAGCCGGGATGCTGACGGTGATTGCAGAAGCAGGTGTGAACTTCCACAATGTGCTTTAGGAAAGTGCTGGTTGTTTTTTCAGTGCAAGGAGTGGTTCCAGCTAAGAATGATCCTGTGCCTTCTCTCTCCCCTTTGTTATATTTCCGTTGTCAGCCCTTGTGGTGTATATAACAACCTTGGGAATAATTCATGGTAACCAATCTTTGCTAATAGTGATTCACTGCATGTTTTAATGGTAGGTAGTAAGTGCTCTAGTCAAGGATCCTAGGGAAGGTTTCATTCACAGGCTGAAATTATTACCTCTTGTGGTTTACCAAGCCTGAAGATTACTGGAAATTCAGGTTTCTCTTTCAATTAGTTGGTAAGATCTCTGTCTTGGAGAGACTTATCTTGAACCCTAAGAGCATTCCCTCTTCCTGTATGAGAGCAGATAGTGTTTGGAGGGAGGAGTATGAATTGCTGCATGTAACAGGGAGGGAGAAAAGCTGCCATATTCCTCGTTCTGATGGGAAGACGGGTTTAGTTGTTATGCAAATGACACAAAAATTAGGAGAGTGGTAAATATTGAAGAGGACTGGTCAGTGATGATTGGGATCACTTGGTAAAGTGGGCACGAACAAATAATATGCGTTTTAGTACAACTAAATATAAATATATACACCTAGGAACAAAATATAGGATAAAAGATTTAGAAAACCTGACCGATGAGGAAAGGTTACAACAACTGGGCATGTTTAGTCTGGAGAAAAGAAGGCTGAGGGCAGACCTGATAACAGTCTTCAGAGCCTTACAGGATGGGGGACTCTATCCCTGGAAACAGTGACTCGGAAAGATTTGAGGATCATGGTTAAGGCTACGGTTTAGTCACGAGTATTTTTAGTAAAAGTCATGGACAGGTCACGGGCAGTAAACAACAATTCACAGCCTGTGACCTGCCCATGACCTGTACTATATACCCCTAACTCAAACAGGGGCTGGGGCATCTGAGCTGTCTTCATGTCATTAGTTATTAGCTCTCCTTCCCTGCTAAGTAGAGGACCTACACTTTCCTTTTGTCTGGCTCTTGCTCCTAATGTATTTAAAGAACCTCTTCTTCTTACCTTTTATGTCCTTTGCAGGTGTAACTCATTTTGTCTCTTGGTCTTTCTGATTTTGTCCCTACGTGCTTGTGCTGTTCTATTCCTCCTTTGCAATTCATCCATGTTTCCAGTTTTTGTAGGATTCCTTTTTGATTTTCAGGTCGTTAAAGAACTCCTGATGGAGCCACATTAGCCTCTTACTGTTCTCCCAGTCTTTCCTTTGTATTGGGATAATTTGCAGTTGTGCCTTTAGTATTGTCTCCTTGAGAAACTGCTGGTTCTCCTGAACTTCTTTATCCCACAGATTCTCTTCCCATTGGCCCTTCCCTACCAGTTCTCTTACTTTAATTGGCTTTTTTGAAGTCCATTGTTCTTATTTTGCTGCTCTCACTCCTTCATTTCCTTAGAATCACCTTCACGTTTGCAACCAATTCCTCCCTGTTGGTCAGAGTCAGGTGTAAAATGGCTGTCCCCCTCATTACTTCCTCCACTTTCTGGGTCAAAAAATTGTCCCCCATGCATTCCAAGCACTTACTGGAAATGTGTTTTGCCATGTTACTTTTCCAATGGATGTCTCGGTAGTTAAAGTCCACCATTACTACCAGGTTCTTGTGTTTTGGATATTGTTATTTATTCTAGAAATGCCTCATCCACCTCCTCTTCCAGATTTGGGGGTCTAGAGTAGACCCCTCCCATGACATCACCCCAATTTTCCCCTGCTTTTAGCTTTACCCAGAGACTTTCAACTGGTCTTCCTCCCTCCTCCTTCTGGACCTCAGAACACATGTATATATTCTTGACATATGATGCAGTACCATCTCCCTTTTTCCTTGCCTATCCTCCTTGAAGAAGTTATACCCCCCATACCAATATCCTAATCATGAGATTTATCCCACTAAGTCTGTGACACCAGTTATGTCATAATTAGCTTATGTACCCATACGTCTAGTTCTTCCTGTTTTCCCCCATACTACTTGCATTTTTGTATAATAGAAATTTATGATGTTGAGCAGATTCCCTCCCTGATTTCGCTCTTGATGTTCCTTTGAGCCTCTTGTAAATTTCCATGTCCCCTCCCCACTGCCCCAACATTTAGCTCTCTCTTAGATTTTGTTTTTATGCTACCTGTGACCTTTTGTCACCTGCCCCCTTTGAAAGTAATTTACAACCCACCTCAGTAGGTTGGCAAGTCTGTGTGTGAAGATGTTCTTCCCCTCTTTGGTCTGGGGAATGATCAAACAATTAGAAAACCTGCCTTCTAGTGATAGACTCAAGGAGCTCAATCTATTTAGCTTAACAAAGAGAAGGTTAAGGGGTGACTTGACTGCAGTCTAGAAGTACCTACATAGGGAACAAATATTTAATAATGGGCTCTTCAATCCAGCAGCTAAAGGTCGAACACAATCCAATGGCTGGACATTGAAGCTGGATCAATTCAGACTGGAAATAAGGCACATATTTTAGCAGAACAATTACCCATTGGAACAATTTACCAAGGTTGTGGTGGACTCTCCATTACTGACCATTTTTAAATCAAGACTGGATGTTTTTCTAAGAGATCTGCTGCAGACATTATTGTGGGGACGTTCTATGGCCTGTATGATACAGGCGGTCAGACTGGATGATCACAATGGGTGCCTTGAATCTATGTCAGCTGAGCCAGGGCTGATTTTGCTTTAGATTGGAGCAAGTCCAACTCAGGTGGAACCTAAAATTCAAAAAGTTGGAGGTAATTTTTTTTCAATTTTTTTGAAATTGGGGGTTGTTTTTACTTATTTGAAATTTAATACCAGAAAAAGTAATCAGAAAATTATTTATTGGGGGGGGGGTTGTTTACCTCCCAGCCTCCCCTGCCACCATTGTGCACATACTGTCTCTCCCTTTCTTCCCCTCCGCTTTTCCTTTTTTTCCTTTCCTTTTTTCCATTTTCCGACTGGAAAAGGGAGAAACAACAAACTGAGAAACCAAAAGAGTCCTGGGAAGGTTCTTTCCTTCTCTGCCAAAACTGGCCCAGGAAGTGCTTTCCATTCAATCTAGCTGCGTGAATGACTTGCGGGTCTTGTGCTCCCTCCTTCGAGTGAGTTCTGTCATGCAGTGCAACTCTATTGCACAGGCTGCTGTCTGCCCAGTGAGCAAAAAACGGGGGCCAGGTTAGATTTTCACACTTTTTCCTAGAGGTTTTGTTTTTCACAGCAAATGATCATTCTCATGTGTAAGCCCAGGGCCTTACGTACTGCACAGATGAGTGTTGTGACCATTTGTCTTGCTTACCCAGCTCACTGCATCTCCAGCAGCACCTGTAGTGAAATCACTTGTTTGTTTCAACTCTTCATTTTCCAGACTCCTCTTCAGTGATTGATGGAACCGCTAACTTGAGGAAAATTTGCTGTCTGACTAATCACTGTCTGCCTCACTGCTCTGCTTTGTTTCCTCAAAACCACACTGCAGTGATTAATTCTGGACAGCCAGGTCGCCGATGCTAAGTGCTTCTTGTTGGCCCTTATTAAACAGAGTTGTGTAGGTGTCTCCCTCAAAGGGTCTTATCAGTCAGACTGGGAGATTTACTACTAAACTGAGAAATAGCAGCTAGGATAGAAATAATCTCTCCTTGTCATCATGGCAGCTGCCAGAGATCAGGGGCAAAAGCTGCAGTACTGCCTCCAACCCTAGCAGAGGAGTGTGGGCTATTGTCTCCTCCCTGAAGTGGGGGATAGGGGCTGATGGGACGTTGCTGATGGCCTGGCACAGATCAGTGGGCACACATGCATGCACACCTATGCTGCAGCTTTGCAATTCTGATTCTCTTGATGTTTGAGGTGTGTGGTACAGTTTTGGGGCTGGGGCTAAGACACTCATGGCTTCCCAGATGTCCTGCTAGGGCCTGCATTCTCATGTGTCCCGTGGAAACCGTGCTAGCAGTGGTGTAGAGCTTGGCTTACGCTTCCAAGGAGGGTGTTGATGTCTTCCTTAGGGAACTGAAAAGCAGCTCTGTGATTGGCCGGCTGAGTCCAGCGGGGGGCACTGGAGCATCCCTTTTACAAATTGCACCATGTGGTTCCAACCCTGGCTGCGGAAGGTCAAGGCCAGAGTCATGTCTGACGCATGGCACCTGGCAGGGAGGGCTTTGCAGGGTGCTCAGATGTTCGCTCACTCAGCAGTGCTGTCCAGCCTTTTGCTGCTGCTGCTTTTTTAAGCGGAAGGAAGGGGGAAAGCAGTGGTGTTTAAGTGCCAATCCCCCCTGCAGTGTCACGCACCCCAAGGGTTCAGGCCCCAAAATCATGAGATTGGCTTAAAAACCAGGCGATTTTAAAATATGTTTTTGGTTTGTTTATTTGCCTTTTGGTCTTGAGCCTGGAGGATTCACATTTTCTAGAATCATAGATTATTAGGGTTGGAAGGGACTTCAGGAGATCATCTAGTCCAACCCCCTTCTCAAAGCAGGACCAATCTCCAAATGGCCCCCTCAAGGACCACAACCCTGGGTTGAGCAGGCCAATGCTCAAACCACTGAGCTATTCCTCCCTAGCTTTCTTCCTGATCCCCAAATACTAGAAGTGTGCTTTCTGTAAGTGGAAACTGTGTGTCTCCCATAATCACCTGACTCCAGAGCTGAGCCTTTAACCAAAACACCAGCTATGGTCCCGATCCTGTTAACATATGAGTTGTATCCTGTTAACATATGAGTTGGTGACGCTGCCAGAGCCTTGTAGGGAAGAGCGTTGGGCTCAGGCAGACGTGCTGCTCCTGGGATAGTCACATTGTGGGGGCCCCATTTCCCTAGAACCTCTCCAGCATACTCAGACAGGCGCAGGCTGCTTAGGGAGGCATGGGACACAGCATGCACAAGCCAATGCAAGGTTTGTGTGCACACGCTGCAGAGACTTGGTTTGTGTCATAAAGCCACAAAGAACAAAAGTGTCTCCTAGCTGTACAAGTCCAGGCTACGCTCATGTTAGTGTGATGGGGTGAAAGCAGCTTAGCCAGACTTTCCCCTTCACTTCTCGTGCACAGAGACAACCGGGTCCTTTTTCACCTTTCACTATGCTGATGGCTGGAAAGCAGGGTGGTATCTTGCTGGGTGTAGTTCTGCACTGACCCTTCCACACCGTCTGCTTTCTTTATGAGGCAAGAGCTAGTTTTCTTGGTGCTGTTCTGCAGACTCACCTGGGATCTGACCCTCATGGGCTGGGTTTTCTTTGATGTTCCCCTCTGGAGTGTAGGCCCTTCTAATTATAAGAACATCTTAGACCTTTGTTTCCAGTCAGGCTGAGCTGATGTTCTGTGTGCTTGTGTCACATGGAGGACTCTGGTAGCTGAACGAACACCCTGACTCCAGAAGAGCCATCCCATCCAGAAGGCTTTGTCAGCAGTTTAAACCCCTGCCGATGGCTTAAATATAACTTTGGTCAGAAGTTACTTATTGCCCCTGGCTTACAGACTAACTTCAGAAAGGGACTTGGCTTCACTTTGCTCAGGATAGAAAACTTTGTGGTAACTTTCCCGAACAGCATGTGGGAATTTCTCTGCAGGGCACCCGCTGACGTCAGTGAGGAATAAACCTGCATTTATTGCTGACAGTAACGTTAAAGAAATACCAGTAATTACAAGAAGGGAAGCGAGCTGAAGAACAGCTGGAGACTGTTCCACCATCACCATCCCCCTGGAACTGAAAAGCAGAGACTTAGGTAAAGGGTGATACCAAGATTACTGCAGGGGTCCTTCAGTCTCACCTGTTGAAACAGTTCTTGAAGAAGGGGGATTAGACCCAGGTTCTCCCACCTCTCAGGTGGTGCCATAACCAACAGACTGCAGAGTCATTCACTCTCTGGCCTGGTGAATGTTTAAGTATTTATCCAGAGTGAAACCGTTTCAACAGGAGAGATGGGGGCAGCCCCACATCAACCTATCCCGTGGCCCAGTGGTAAGAGCTAAGAGACCTTTCTCCCCTCAGAAAAAGGGAGGAGTCCCAGGTAAGTGCTGTAACCATTGGGCACCACTCCTCCTCTGGCCCTTCAGTGTGAAGTAACTTGTTCTCCCCAGAGACGCCTTTGGCGCCTGTCTCCAGGAGAGGGGGCCTGGCTGTGATTGCTACCAGTGGGAGGCACCTCTCCGCAGTCCAGACTTAGGCGCCAGTCTCTGGAGGGCGGGACTCAGCACACACCCCGCCTGTTGGCTGCCTCGCCTGCTGGCTTTTGTGACTCACAGTCTGAGGTGCCTACTTCTCCCCATTCATTGTATAGGAGCCTAGGGACTGAATTCAGGCTTTGTGACTCAGTGGTGTCCCTGTGATTTTCTAGGTGCATAAAAATTAGGCGTTGTGATGCATGAGCCCATCCTTTCTCTTCTTGTAACTCTCTGCCTGGGGCACAAGGCACCTTCCAATAAATGAAGCAGGGGTCCTACACACAGCAGCCTCCTTCACTGCACAATGCAGAATTCATATGCACAAGCAACCTTAGTTCTGGCATTTCTTGACTTTGCAATCTTACTAGTGTTCTGTTAACAATTCTGTGGCATTTCCTAGTTTGTTAAAAAAAAAAAAAAAAAAGCAAACTGAATAGATTCCATCATGTGGTCTCCTCTTGACACTCACATGGGTAGTCAGCAGTGTAGAAACCTTTAAATCCACCCCACGGACCTCTGCCACGTAAGCTAATGGAGTAACTGATAGCAGTAGTAGGTTGTCATCCTCTGTGTGGACCAGCAATAGGGGGAGATGAGACACTTTGCTAATGAGCTTCACAGATGTTTGTTGACATCAGAGGAATGGTGCGATTTTGAACCTTGGATTCCTTTGCAGGCTCTGGAGAGGAGTTTAGACTAGTGAGCTCCCCGGTTCCATTGTCCTCACCAAGGTAGTCCCACTTTCCAATCCGCAGGCATTGCAGCCCATCATTCCTCTTGCCCAGCTAGTCTTAGTCCTCCCTGAACACTGACAGCTCCTTGCCCCCATGTCCTTGCCCAGCCAGTCCTAATTCCCACCTTTCCTATATCTATCTAATCTGTTTCTCTTCTTTCCCCCCTCCAGTAACCTGCACACTCCACTTCCCCATCCTTTCTGTCTCCCTCCCTGGGCTCCTTGTTCAAATCTACTTCCCTTGCCCCCCCCCCCCCCCCCCCCTCCCGCTTCCCCCCCCCCTCAGATTTCAAATCCCTGCTCCAAACCATGGGGTGTGAGAACTTCTCAAAGAATTTTTTCTCACTACGATTTCACATGAGCAAAATAAGGGATTTTTCACTAGCCTCCTTCTTGGAAATGGCTGAACCGCTCAGGCTGAAATTTTCCAAAACAATTCAGCCTGAGGCAGGCACCCAGCATCAAAAATGTCATCCCAAACAGTTAACGTTTGGCAGCATTATAAGCAACTGAAAATAGGGTCTTATAACAGAAATGTCAGGCAAGTTTAATCAAAGGTAATGCTACCCGCCTCATCGATAAGAACAGAGAGCAGCGCTACTTCCAACGGCTGACATCCAATCCCTGACCCAGCTGCTCTGCGTGGATGTGACGCCTGCACTGACTCTGTGCTAATCCCTGTGTTGTGCCTGGCACATGGTGCCACATGGGCACAGAGCTGGGCCAGGGGAAGCTTGATAAGTTTAAAAGGCATGAAATGTGCTAAGGCCAAGCTAGCCCAGCTGAATCCCTTTGAGGCCTGACAGCACAGCAGCTGCTGGCAGCAGGCTGGAACGTGCCAGCTATGCTCTGCCTGGTGGAGACAATGGACGCTTGAGAGTCTGTGTGTTTTATCATTGCTGAAGGGGCTACGGTCAAGCCAAGGGATGTGGCTCTGAGAGAGGGCTGGGTTTTATGGTGGGGAAAGCAAGAGGAGGCAGAGCCAGATGGTGAATCCCTCAAGCGCTTCCTGTGCATCCCATGAATGAGGGTTATCACCGCTTCATATCAGAGCTCCCAGGTCATGAGCATCTGGGAGCTCATCCAGGCACAGAGAAGCGGGAACCCTTAGACCAGGGGTGGGCGCACTTTTTGGCCTGAGAGCCACATCTGGGGATGGGAATTGTATGGCGGGCCATGAATGCTCACAAAATTGGGAGATGGGGTGCAGGCTCTGGGGTGGGGCCAGAAATGAGGAGTTCAGCGTGCGGGATGGGGCTCTGGGCTGGGGCAGGGGTGTGGGTGGGGGGGTGAGAGCTCCAGCTGGCGGTGCGGGCTCTGGGGTGCAGGAGGGTGGGACCGAGGAGTTTGAAGGGCAGTAGGGGGATCAGGGTTGGGGGAGGGGGTTGGGGTGCAGGAAGGGGTTAGGGGTTCAGGCTCCAGGTGGTGCTTACCTCAAGCAGCTCCCAGAAGAAGTGGCATGTCCCTTCTCCAGGCAGCTCTGCGCACACTGCCCCATCCACAGGCACCACCCCTGCAGCTCCCATTGGTCACGGTTGCCAGCCAGTGGGAGCTGCGGAGGTGGCGCTTGGGGCAGGGGCAGTATGCGAAGCCCCCTGGCTATCCCTATGCATGGAGATGGGACATGCCGCTGCTTCCGGGAGACATGGCACTCATGGAGTGGGGCAAGCCCCGGATTCCACTCCCCAGCAGGAGTTCAAGGGCCGGATTAAAATGTCTGAAGGGCCAAATGTGGCCTCCAGGTCGTAGTTTGCCCACCTCTACCTTAGACACTGGTAAACTTCACAGAGGAAGGCAGCCTGTGCAGAGCACATTGGCAATGGACAGACCCAGTTCAGAGCATATATCTGGAGGGGACAGTGGACAATGCACTGGGGGCAGCTCAGAGCTCATGCCTCATTGATTGGCTTGTTTGTTACCCACTGCACCTGTTGCTCTCTAGACGCCGGAATAAGTTCTCTCACACACAGATCTGCACAGCAGACAGGGGATCCCCATCCTCTCTGCATGTCACCTCCTCTGCTAAAGTGCTGGCCCCTCACTCCACCCCTGAAGAGAAGCTGCTAACATGGCAGGAAAGGCTGTCGATTCAGGTTCTGCCAGGCTAGGGCCCAAACTATGAAGGATTTATGGCTCCAAGCTAATGTCTTCACTTTCACCAGAAGCAGAGTCAGCCTGTGCAGCAGAGAGGTAACACGTCAGGTTGCCACCTGTAAGATACAAACCCCAGGACATCCGGGTGAGCCTGAACTCATAGAACTGGACAGCCGGCAGCATGTCCTGAGCACCCTGACCAATTTCTTGAGACAGCTACGTCAAAAACGGGATGATCCAGGGAAAACCTGGACAGGCAACAGCCCTAGTGCAGCACTGCTAATGAGCAGGTGATTGCATCCCACACCTAGCCACAGCTCATGTAGAGTGCTCTATGCTGCTTCAGGTGGCAGGAGACAAAGGAGCCTGGAAAGGCCAACTTCTCCTTGCACTCGGGGCCACTCCAGCTGTCTAGCCACTCAGGCACTGTCAGAGGGCCAGCTGCAACTGTGAGGTGGCAAATCCCCACAACATGGTGGCAGCTGCCATCTCTGCTCTTGCCTTGGCTTACTTCCTCAGCTGTGTCTGCACAGAGCTACAGGCACCTTCTCACATTTAAGCCCCGGTCTGGACTTGCAGCAGGGGGAGCTGGGAACCTGCCCCATCCAAGGTGAGGGGTATAGAGCTGAGAGTGTGTCTCCAACTCCTGGCACTTCAAACCCCCACCCTGAGGCTACAGGTGTGCTGCAGAGAGGAGTAGGTGACAGGGCAGAGCCCTCAGGTGAGATGAGCCACCACCTAACAGAGCCCTTTGGGCTGGTCCTCCTGTGAGAATGGAACAGAGCCACTTAAGCACAATTCTGACCATAGAAGCTAAGCCCCACAGACATGACACCAGCAACCAGGGCACCGCGGTGATGGGCACCATCTGAGGATTTCCATAGGACAGGACCTCGCAGTCAGCGCTGTCTGTGGATGCTGTCAGATCCACAGTTACTCATCTTGGTCCACTACCAGGAGGAAGCCATCTACTGATAAGACCAGCAATCCCTGCTTACCCAGTCCTAAAAGCTGGAGGGATGGGCTCCAGGGAATCTGAGGGCCCCTGTATTGCTGTCAACACCTAAAGGCAACCCGTAATTCCTGGGGAATTACAGACCAGTCATCTTAACTTCTGTAACCCGGAAAGATAAGGGAGGAAATAATTAAGCAATCAATTTGCAAATATCTAGAAGAAAAATAAGGTGAGAAGTAACAGTCAGCATGGATTTGTCAAGAACAAATCTTTAGCAGAGTCACAAGCCTTGTGTATTGCGGGGGAAGCGGTAGATGTAAATCTTGACTTTAGTAAAGCTTT
Source organism: Chelonoidis abingdonii (assembly GCF_003597395.2). Lineage (NCBI taxonomy): Eukaryota > Metazoa > Chordata > Testudines > Testudinidae > Chelonoidis > Chelonoidis abingdonii. The sequence continues at coordinate 27,972,282 of NC_133790.1, read as the reverse complement.
TGATACTGTCTCGTATGACCTTCTCATAAGCAACCTAGGACAGTTGTTTCCAACCCTTTTATGCCCAAGATCACTTTTTGAATCTAAGGGCAACCCAGGATCTGCCCCACCCCTACCCTGAGGCCCTGCCCCTTCCCCAAAGTCCCGCCCCACTCACTCCATCCCCCCCTTTCTCCATCACTCGCGCTCCCCCACCTCACTCACTTTCACGGGCTGGGGCAGGGGGTTGAGGTTTGGGAGGGGATACGGGGTCTGGGCTGGGGCTGAGAGGTTTGCAGGGTGGGAGGGGGCTCTGGGCTGAGCCTAGGGCAGGGGGTAGGGGTGCAGGAGGGGTATGGGGTGCAAGCTGTAGGAGGGAGTTGGAGTGCAGGAGGGGGCTCTGGGCTGAGCCTAGGGCAGGGGGTAGGGGTGCAGGAGGGGTATGGGGTGCAAGCTCTAGGAGGGAGTTGGGATGCAGGAGGGGGCTCTGGGCTGGGCCAGAGTGTTGGAGTGCAGGAGGGGGTACAGGATGCTGGCTCTGGGAGGGGGGTCAGGGCTGGGGTGCAGGAGGAGGCTCAGGGATGGGGGTTGGAGTGTGGCCTCCCACCGAGCAGAACGCAGTTCTGGCGGCTCCTGGTCAGTAGTGCGCACAGCAAGGCTAAGGCAGGCTCCCTGCCTACCCCGGCCCCACACCACTCCTGAAAGGGGCCAACGCACTGCTGTGGCCCCTGGGGACAGGGTGGAGGGCACATGGCTCCGGCCCCTCTCTGCAAGCACCACCCCTGCAGCTCTCCCAGCCAATGGGAGCTGCAGAGGCAGTGCTTGCAGGCAGGAGCAACACACGGTGGGAGACCCCTGTCCCCCTGCCTCTGGGGCCACAGGGGTGCATCGGTCCCTTCCAGGAGCAGCGTGGGGCTGGGGTAGGCAGGGAATCTGCCTTAGCCTTGCTGTGCGCACTACTGACCAGGAGCCGCCAGAACTGCGTTCTGCTCGGTGGGAGGCCACACTCCAACCCCCATCCCTGAGCCTCCTCCTGCACCCCAGCCCTGTACCCCCTCCTGCACTCCAACACTCTGGCCCAGCCCCCCAACACTCACTGGCGGCATGGCCCCTAGAGATTGTGGTGCCCTATACAGTCCCCCTCTGAGGGGGGGCCTCCCAGGCCTCTGCAGGGGGTGTCCCAGCCCTCCGAGGGGTTGGGGGGATGCACCCAAGGGCTTTGGGAGGCAGGAGCAGCCAGTGCAGGAAGGCAGCAGGGGTTGGGCCTGCCCCTGCACTCACAAGGCAGCAGGAGGTGGAGTGACCTGGCCCCAGCCCACTCCACTCTGCTCCCGGGCTTGTGGGAAGGGGGGGAAGCTCTAGGAGGGAGCAGTCAGGGACTGCCCCCTTCATCCAACCCCGCAGGGATTATCCCCCTAGCATCCAGGAACCCCCAACGCTGGGCTAGCACATATGCCTGCTCTGCAGAGACGGGCCTCGTCAAGGGCAGAATGCCCCCCACCAGGACTGCCCTCTCTGGCAGCCAGCCCCCCCCCGTAGGGACTGCCCCCCATGCACCCAGCCCCTCACCTAGAGTCTGTCTCCCATGCACCAGCTGCACCCCCCTCCTCAGCCACCTGCACGTTCCTCCCTGTGTCCCCCGCAGCCCTAGCCCCCTGCAGCCTTTCCCCTCCCCACAGCCCCCTATGCCTCCCTGCCTGTGTCCCCCTTGGCCCTAGTCCCATGCACCCCCTTCTACACACTCATTGGTCTCCTACCTCAGCTGCACATCGCTCAGCTGTGCAGCCTACCCTGCCACTGCGGTGCTAGTGCCCGAGAGCTGCGATGCCCCAGGATGGGGGCTGGTGACTAGTAGAGTGAGGCAGGGATCAGTGTGAACTCCATTCTCACAGCGCATTCGGTCATGATCAGCAGGGGCAGTAACTAGCACATTTGTGTATTTGCAGGGGATGAATAAACCGGGAGCCGTTCAGACCCCAGTGAGGAGAGATGAGGAACCCAGCGGGATTGTTGAGAATGGAGAGGGATAAAAAAGTGGGATTGGTTCTGGAGAAGTGTGCACAACCTCTCGTGAAACACGCGGGTGGGAGCAGAGAGCAGTAAGCAGGGAGTTGCAGACAGGGCTCTGTGATTTGGGGCTGCACAGTGAATGGTGTGTGTATGGGGGGGGTGTTGGCTGTGTGAGACTCCGGGGTGACTGCACCTGGCACTTTGTCTTCAGTGCTGGCACTTGGTTATGAGAACAATCCTGAAGGCTGGAGGAAGCTCAGAAGAAAGCAAGGAAGGACCAGAAAGCTGGCGATTTGTGAGAGGAGGTTAAACAGCTAGCTATGAATGAGTAGTTCCTACAGGGGCAGGATACCACTCAGCAGGTACCATAGCTGAGGGCACAGCAGGGGCATACAGGCTGCTCTGAGAGGGTCACCCTATAATAGAAATGAGATGAAAGTGAGAAAAGGGAAGTTTAGGCTAAATCCCAGAGCAAACTTTGTGTCATCAGCAGGGATCCTAGAAATCCGTTTGCCACAGAAAAACGTGGAATTTGCATTTTTACAGAGAACCTTTAGTTTCTACCTTTTGTGAAAAAATAAACACATATATTAACCATTAACTATATTTTAATGAAAGTACCAGTGTCATTTATTCAATGTACATAACCTCCCCCTCTTGTGGTTGATTTTTGAATGCCCGTTAAATTTACATCGCTGAACAGACCCCAATAAACTGTTTCCGGCATATAGAGGTCACTCAATGACATATAGGGGGTTCTTGTGTTAATGCATCTCAAATTTCACTTCAGCCTCCAGGACTAACTCAGAAAGTGAGTAATGTTAATATAAAAGCAATTTTCACTTTATTTTTTGTGCATTTAAAAAACAAATCTGAAAATATAGAATACAGACATAAAAGTATTTGGAATCTGGAAGAAATACAAATTGCAATTCTATTTTATTAGAATGACTGGTGTCACTGACAGGCTTCGAACTTGCTTAAAAATTGTAACTATATCAGTAAAATGTGTTCAGCTGATACTGTATATATTGTGGCTAGGAAATCTAAAGTTCGGCGTTTCATTTTAATCACAGAAAAACACAGATTTTTATGTTTTTTTAATTGGAGAATTTTGGGGGTTTTATCATGGAAAACTAGGATCCTTGGTCATCATGACTTGGCCCCTTGAGGGACATAATGGCGTCCCAGTGCGAACAGGCAGGACCAAGCATTGGAAAACACCCTGAGGGGCCATGCAGGCCCTACAGAGTGATGCTTTTTCTCTGATTTCTGGCTCGTTGCCCACTCTGCCCTTCCAGCACCAGCAACTGGTCCAGGAGAGCCCCATCATTTCCTGCTAGAGGGAGGTACAAGGTTGTTCAGGCTGGAGTGGCAATGGAATCTACCTGCCAACGCCACAGCTCCAGTCCTCAAGTATCTGCTCCTTCCAGGGCAGATGGTATCCTGGTCCCTGGGACAGTGTGGGGAGCCATGGTCCCTTGGGTGCTTTGGGTGCTGATGGCATCATGGATTGCTGCACGAAGCGTGGGCCCAGAGCACAGCTTCTGGTGGATAAATACCAGATGTTAAGGCCTGTTGGGTTGTGCACTGGGGCTTGGCCTGCGCCAGTGATTGTGGCAGGAGCTGGGATCTCGGTCCAGGCCTGTATCCCCATTCCTCATTTACCCTTGGCCATTCCTTCACTGGCCTCCAGGGTGGGTGTCACAGAAGTTAGCAGGGCTTTCCCATCTATAACCTCCATGGCTGTGGCCCTCTGCTCCCCTGACCCAGGCTGCTGCAAATGCTTGTGTGTCTGGCCAGTGGTGACCATACAGTTCCTCCCTCTGTCCCTTCCAGCCCGCTGCTCAAGCCTGGAATGGGGAGTAGGGGAAGCCCTGAGCAGCTCCACTTCTTTGTTACACACACAGCTCTTGCTGCTTGAGCCTCCAGGTTATAGGAGTTTCCTCCCAGCACAGCTCCACCCGCAGTCGGAGAACTAGGGCAGGTGTTGTGGCTCCTGGGGGTCTGAATCCACAGAGAGGGCTGTGGGGAGCCCAGTGGGGGGCTCAGAACTGCTGATGTAGGACTCTCTCTTTCCTCTCCAGCTGTAACCTGACATGCCCAGCTGGTCAGTACGGAGTCAACTGCGCCAAGTCCTGCAGCTGCCATGATGACACATGTGACCCCCTGACTGGAGCCTGCCACATGGGTGAGTACAGCAGTTGTGTCTGGGTGTGGGGTCAGATGGGGAGGAACACAGAGCCTGTTTCTGATAGATTATCTAGAAAATAGAAGCTGTGGGTGTGGGGCTTTCAGCTATCCTGGTGCTTCTCTCCCCAGGCACTCCAGCCCCCCTTACCCATGCACCCAATCCTGTTGCTAAGACAACATAATTGAGATGTTCCCCATCTCTTCCTGCATCCACAGTCCAGGAGAGCCCCCCAGTTCCCCCCCGCCCCCACTGGTTGGTTTGGATCTGGTAGGTTCTCACTGCACCAGATGAGCACTGCATGTGCATCTTAGAGCCACCGCCTGAGCTCCAGCACACTTCCTGTATGGGGCACACACCAGGGCCCTCAGTCTCTCTCCTGTGCAGACCTCAGGGTTCATTGTCCAGATTGCATAACCAGAGGATGGCCACTGTGTCCAGGGAGGCCAGGCATTGTAGGCCACTCTCCAGATGTCAGGCTGGGGGCACTTCCACCATGTGATTTATTGGCTGCAAAGCTGCCCCACCATCACTGTGTGTGAGGAAACCAAGACAAGCTGGTGCATGGGTGCCGCAGCTCTGGTGGAGCCAGAGGCTCGCCTGTTGAGCCTGATCCAGGATCTGCAATCAGGTGGACAAGGAAGCAGCTGCAGCGATAGATTCTAGAATGCATTTAGTGTTCTAGGTTCGCTTTCCTGCTGATGCTTCGAGTCTGTTATGACCAGCAGCAGTGAAGATGTTATCAGCCTAGGCTGCCAGGGTGCGTGCAGTGACCACAGCAACAGGAAGTTTTTATGTAGGGAACAGTCTAATTGCATTGTGTATAAACAGTATGGACTCAGCCTGGCTTTGCAGCAATTCTCCCCAGTTGTTCCACCATTGCCTATATCTCTCAAGCCACAGTACCCTGGTCTTCTGGTCCTGGGCGCACCCTCAGACATGCAGGGAGCTCTGCTGATGCCCCTCAATCCTGACCTACAGCCCTCCTGCTTGGCCAGTTCTATTCCCTCCCATGCACACAACTCTGTCAATACCTCTCAGTCCTGACCTGCAAAGCACCTGCTACTCTAGCTCTGGATCTGTTGCGATTGAAATGACGGTCATGCCAGACTCCATGGGTATTGTAGCATGAACTCAGACCTATGGGGGTTCATCCTTGTTAGGCAGCGAAGTGGTGTTTTAATGACACGTGTTTAACAGCGGAGCCGCAGGACATGCTGCTGAGTGGTCAGTGCACATGTGGACCTGATGTGGTGAGCCCTGCTTTGATCCACGACTAGTTGGCATAATGCTGACCATGCCATGGCTCTGTCCTGCTGTCTGGTGTCACCTGACCTCAACCTGCCTGTTACAAATCAGCTTTAAACACTATTTAATTGTCCAGTGAGGGGGTGATCAGAACTGAAAGCCATGTGCATGGACTCACCCTGGCAATTCATATGCCCCTATCCTGCACCATGGAGCCTGTCCTGTCTCACCCTGCCCGCCCTCCCCAACGTTAGCACATTGCCATGACCCTGCCCTTTCCCAGCATCCTCCCTTGTGCTGTGCACTGTTCTGCTCCTCCACACCTGCTTCTGCTCTGCACAAGTGTGCACACTGGGAGGCACCAGGAGAGAACTGGAAGATTATACAGGGAGCACTGGATGGCCTAGAGGCCTGGAGTAGTAGAAATGGGATGAAATTCAATAGTATAAAGTGCAAGTTCGTGCACATAGGGACTAGTAACAAGAAGTTTTGCTGTCAACTGTCAACATTCTTATCAGTTGGAATGGACAGAGAACGAGAGAGAGCTGGGTGCATTCATTCATCACAGGCTGGCTCTGAGCCACCAGTGTGATGTGGCTGCGAAATAGGCAGATGGATTCTAGGCTGTATCAGGCAAGAAATTGGCCCTAGGGTCAGGGAAGTATGAATGCCATTGCACAGGGCACTGATGAGAGCTCATCTAGAATACGGGGTACAGTTCTGGTCAGTCACCTTCAAGAGAGATGAATTCACACTGAAGCAGAGGCAGAGAAGGGCTGCCCGGCGGAGCAGGGGAAGGGAGCCCCTAGCACATGAGAAGAGTCTACAAGAGTTCGGTTGTGTAGCCTAGCGAAACACAGGCTGAGAGGGGGTCTGAGTGCTCTCTAGAAATACCTCGGGGGGTAAACACCAGCAGGAGGGACAAGCTATTAAAGCTAAAGGACAGTGTTGGCCCAAGAACCAATGGGGATAAACTGGCCACAGGTAAATTGAGCTGGAAACTAGACGGTTTCTAACCATTGGAGGGGTGAGGTTCTGGGACCAGGCGTGGGGCAAACTGACTTGGTTTTGAGATGGAGCTTGATAAGTTTATGAATGGGCGTCTATGATGGGCTGCCTGCAAGATCCACTCGGTCACCTGGCTGAGGTTTAACCAGGGGCCTCTTTATTTGTGCCTTGTGCAGCACTGAATGCATTAGGAGTGTGATCGGCAGGAGCATCCCCTGGCCCTCTGCACAGAGAGCTTCGGGCTGGGCTGTGGGTCAGCCCCCTTGTGCTGGATGCTGGCATCTTTAGAGGAGTCAAGCTCACTGGGGTGCTGCTTTCTCTGCTCTGCATGTCAGGGGCTGCCAGCTGTGCCAAGCTCTGTGCCGTTCCCTTTGATTCTCTCCAGGAAGTGGGACGAGGCATACGGCCTGCCTGAGCCCCCACATCCAGCTGTGAAACCCATGCACCGATGTGAGGAATGGGGGATGCCCGGAGCCAGTAGGCTGTGGTTCCTGTTTCCTGGCAGCTTGGGCAGGGCACGGGTGGGGGAGTGCAGCTGTCTGCCCAAGAGGCCTAACGGCTCAGGACTGAGCTCCAGTTCCTCGGGCTGGGTGTCCTGCTCGCTCCTTTTCCAGAGTCGCCATGTTCAGTCTAGCGACTCCATTGGCCTCGGTGTTGCCGGGCCCCGTGCTGCTCTGCCAGCAAATGCCCTATTCACCCCCTCATTCTCATCAGTGGGTTGTTCACATCTCTGAGATAGCAGCTCTGTTTGCTGTCTCCCCTGGGGGACTCCTGTCAGTCCAGTGGTTGGCACAGACCATCCCGTCTGGAATTTGCACAGAGCAGTTCCTTGCACAGGGAGGGGCAGGAGGGGAAGCTGAAGACTCCTCATTGTTGGACACGTGGGCCCTCTGGCTCCAAGGACCTGCTCTGATCTGCTTTTCTGTTGCCCTCAAGCCCCATGTGAGGGTCCCTTTGGAGCCTGAAAGAAGCCACTGTTGGACTGAGCCCTGCTGGGCCAGATGGCTCCAGATCTCACTTTTGCTCAGGCACGGGGGACCCATGATGGACCCCCAGAGAATGATGATAGAGGCCATGCTCCAAGAGGTAGTGACCAAGAAGCCTGGCTGAGCCGCCTTGCAAGCAACACTGGGGAACCCGAGACAAGAGATCAAGATGGCCATGGGTTGAGCAGCACCAGAACCAGTCTGAACACCAGCAGAGAGACGCGTAGGAGCAGGAGTAGTGCACCATTATGCACAGAGTGTCAGGGATCTGCTAGCCCAGGGGGGCTCAGCCACATTCTGCCTCCCCTGCACCAGTGGCTGGGAGATTCCTCTCTTCCTGCAGAGCCCCAGCCCCAGCATAAGAGCCACGGCTGGAGAATTGCTGCTCTCCTGCTCTTCCCTGCAGCTGGAAAGGCCCCTTTGGAGCCAGGAGTGGAACTGGCTCTTGGCTGGCTCCATCTTCATCCTCCTTCCTCCCCAGCAGGATTCCCCAGGAATCAGTCCCACCACATCACAGCCAAGCCTGGTAGCAGCCACTAGATTGGAGATGATTCTGTGGCATTAGGAAGTGAAATGCATGGAACGCTCCAGCTGAAATCCTGCCGGGCCAGGAAATTCCAGGCCATACAGTGCAGACAGCAGCGCCAGCCTCATTGCACAGTGGGAGCACCGCTCATTCCTGCGTCTCTGGTTACACAGATGGTTTAAAATTATTCTTCCTGTGGGATCCATGAAATGTGCCAGATGCTTTCTCTCCCGTGCCACCCCGTCTCCTTTCTCCCTTTTATCTCGAAGCTCATTGAACCTGCTGTCTACAACTGCTGATTGGAGTTCCTCTCCTCCAATGACATCTTCAATCCAGCATCCTCCCTCTGTCCACCACCAAAACAGCTCTCACCAGAATGTCCTCTCCCTGGCCAAACCCAAAGCCAGTGCTCCATCCCCCTCAACCTGCCAGCCACCTTCCATGCCATCAACCATGCTGTTCTTCTTGGAATCGTGCGCCCCTCGGGTTCTGAGCCACTTGCCTCTCCCAGGTCCCCTCCTCCCTTTCTCATCACTCTGTCCATGTTTCAGATGGAGGATCCTCTTCTTACCTGCCCAGAGGGTCCCCCAGAGCTGTTTGTTGTCACCTCCCCTTCTCCCTTTAACCTGGTCTGCATAATCTCATTCAAAAACACGTGTTGACTACTGTCCTTCTGCTGACAATCCCCAGACCTTAGGGGCAGCCCTATGAACTCTGAGGGAAGATTGGGTAGGAGCAGGGAGGTGACATGTAGGTTAGATGAGACCATGACTGAACACTTCATCCAGTTCTGGTGTCAGAATTCAAAAACATGTTGACTAAATGCAGAGGATTCAGAGATGAGCTACAAGAATGATTCAAGATCTGGAAAACCTGCCTTACAGTGAGAGATGCAAGGAGATCACTGTATATACCTTAATAAAGAGCAGATTAAGAGGTGACTTATCACACCCTACAAGTGCCTACAGGGGATGAAGATTTCTGATAGTAGATGGATCTAAATCCGCAGCTCCAGAGAACTTTCATCTAAGAGTTTTAAAAGAGCTGGCTGAGGATTGTGCTGTACCATTAATGTTGATTTTCAAAAGTCTCAGAAAAGTGCAGAACTTCCAGAAGATGGGAAGAAAGCTAATAGTGTGCTAATTTCTAAAAAGGTAAACGACCCATATAATTATAGGCTTGTCAGCCTGACATCAATCCTGGGCAAGACAATGGAGCAGCTGCCGCAGAACTCGATTAATAACTAAATGGGAAGAATGCAATTAATGCCAATCAGCCTGTGTTTATGGAAAATAGAAGCTGTCAGGGACAATGGGTCTTGAACACTGGTACACAGGGCTCTTAAGAGTCCATAAGTTCTGACCTGTCACCTTGGGTCCTCTTAATGACCCCCAGAACTACATGCCCAACACTGATGGAGAACTCCAGTTCTGGGATCTGATTGGTGGAACTCCATCAGTCCCCATTAGTCCCCTGGTCTATTTAAACCAAGCAGAGGAATAGGAAGTTGTCTGTGCAATGAGGTTTCTCCTACTTAGGATGCCCCTCCAGCCCCCAAACGACCTGCCCTTACTGCCTGACTATGGTCTCTTGATAACATGGCCCTGCCTGTCTCATGATGCCTGATTCTCTATCTACCCTCTGGCCTGTCTTGGACTCTGATCTCCTGGTGTGCGTTTAGCCTGGCCCTGACTCATGCTGCATCCATTAGCTCAGACCACCCACATGCTGGTTGTGCCATAAGCTAACTTGAGATTTTCTTTGGAGAAGATTACAGGTTTGGTTGATACAGTGTTCATGTAATATCTTTAGGCTTCTGTAAGGTGTTTGACCCAGTGCTACGTGACATTTTAATTAAAAAACTAGAGCAATATAAAATGAACCTGGCACACGTTCCATGGATTAAAAACTGGCTACCTGGTAGGTCTCAAAATTTTACTGTAAACAGAATTGTCGTTGAATGGATGTGTTTCCAGTGGAGTGCCACAAGGATCAGTTCTTGCCCCTATGCTATTTAGCATCTTTATCAGTGCTCTGGAAGAAAACTGAAAATCCTCACTGATAAAGTCTGCAGATGATACAAACTGGAGGAGAGGTAAATAACAAAAAGGACCGCTCACTATTCAGAGCCCTATGGATCAATTGGTAAACTGGGCACAAGCAAACAATATGCATTTTAATATGGATAAATGTAAATATCTACATGTAGGAGCAAAGAATGTAGGCCACACATATGTGATGAGGGATTCCAGCCTGGGAAGCAGTGACTCTGAAAAACATTTGGGAGTTGGGTGGTTAATCAGCTGAACACGAGCTCCCAATGGCTGCGGTGGTCAAAAGAGCTAGTGCGATCCTGGGATGTATAAACAGGAGGATCTCCATTAGGAATAGGGAAGTTATTTTACCTCTGTTTGGTACTGGTGGGACCGCGCTGGACTACCACGGCCAGGTTGGGTGCCCACAATCCAAAAAGGATGTTGATAATTGGAGAGGATTCTGAGAAGAGGCCCAAGAATGATTAAAGGGTTAGAAAACCTGCCTTAAAGTGATTGAACTTTGTTTAGCTTAACAAAGAGAAGGCTCAGGGGTGACTTGATCATGGTCTTTAGCTATCTACGTGGGGAACAAATATTTAATAATGGGCTCTTCAGTCTAGCAGAGAAAGGTATAAGACAATCTACTGGGTGCAAGTTGAAGCTAGACAACTTCAGACTGGAAATAGGGTGTTAATTTTTAATGGGGACAGTAATTAACCATCGGAACCATTTACCAAGTATTGTGGTAAATTCTCCATCACTGGCCATTTTTCAATCAAGATTAGATGTTTTATTCTAAAAGCTCTGTTCTACGAATTATTGTGGGGCAGGTGTCTGGCCTGTCTGATACAGGCGGTCAGACGAGATGATCGTAAGGGATCCTTCTGCCTTTTGAATCCATGAATAATCTGTGTGACAAAGACAGAACCAGATGTAAGTGAAGGGAGCTGCAGCTAGAGAATTTCAGGCTGGAAATAAGGGACACATTTTTAACAGTGAGGATAATTAACCACTGAACATCTCACCAAGGGATGTGGTGGATTCTCTGTCACTTGGATTCTTTAACGCTGGGATTCTCAAAGGGACATAAAGGCCTGAATTACAATGGGTATTGAGCATCTAACTCTCTGAGGATCCTTTGAAAATCCTAGCCTAAATTAAGATTGGGTGCCTCTTTCTAAGAGATCAGCTCTGGCAGATCTCTGGGTGTGGGAATTCTCTGGTCTGTGTTATAGGGGACATCAGACTAGATGATCACAATGGTGCCTCTGGGTTTAAAATGTCTTGTACGCATTCGCCAATTTACCCCACTCATTTCCACTCAAAATGATGCTGGCTCGTTGCTTTGGCCACGTCACTCCTCTTTTTGCATCCCTCCCTTGGTTCCCACTTCTCCACCGTATCAAACACCAACCGCTGGGCTTCGCTTTCAAGGCCTTTCATGGCCGTCCCCACCTACCTATCATCTCTCAGATGCTATTGATGCGGACTCTGCTCCGCCAGTGACGTCAGCCCTGGGGCTCACCGTGGGGCAGAGGGGCAGCTCAGGAACTGTCACACCCAAAGGGGAGATTTGGGGAGAGATTTTATCATGGTCTCTGCTTGGTGGGAGTGCTGGTGATTGGACTCAGTGAGGGCGTCTGAGCTGCCTTGGTGTGTGGCGGGGAGGGGCAGGCAACAGGGAAGGTGCCTTCCCTCCCTCTTTCCCCACTCCGACTGGCCACCTCATAGGATCTGGGACATGACTGGGATGAGCTACTGGCTCTCCACTCGTCCCCAGGGCAGTGCATTAATGGAGTGCCTTGTGTGTCTTTTCAGAGGCCAATCAGCGGATGGGAGTGATCGCAGCGGGGGCCTTGCTGGCTTTGCTGCTCATCCTTCTCCTCTCGCTGCTCTGCTGCTGCTGTGTCTGTCGCAAGAAGGAGGAAGCTCAGGGGTAAGTGTCTGTGCCTTTGCCTCAACAGTGAGAGCCCAGTGTGCGGCCTTTCTGGAGCCGCTGCCGTCCGTCCATCCCGGAGCTGCCGAGCTGCCAGTCATTGAGCCTGTCCAATGAAGCAACATGTTCTCTTCAGCTGGAATCTGCCATGGCATTTTTCAGGTTTGGGATGGAAAAATTTGAGAAAAAAATTTTAAAATTTCTTTTGAGTTTTGGAAACCATCCATAGCCTGAAAACTCCCCCGGGGGATGTTATCCTAGATTAATCCCCCCTGGGAGAGAGATCCTAGAATGTCCTCTGCCCCACCCCTGCAAAGGTCACACACTCCTTACAAACTGAGCAGCAGCCAGGATGGCTTAAGGTATGTCTGCACTGGAGCTGGAGGAGCCAGTCCCCACACAGGAGCCATGGCAGAGCTAGCAGCGGGAGGGGCAAGCTGTCCTGAGTACATACCAAGGATCTTAGACAGGATCACACCTGGCCAGCTAGCCCCCCCCCGTCCCCTCCCCGCCGCTCATCCAGGTGCGGCTAGCCTCTGCTTTTAGTGCTGTCTTGGTCAGGAAAGAGGTGGCCAAATTGGAGAGACTCCAGAGGAGAGTGACAGAAACATCCCAATGTTTACAAAACCTGACGCAGGTGGAAAGGTTAAAAAACGGGGTGTGTTTAGTAGTGGGAGAAGAAGACTGAGGTGGGGAGGCTGACAACAGTCTTCAAATATGTTAAGAGCTGCTATAAAGAGGATGATGATGGATTGTTGTCTATGTCCCCTGATGGCAGGATGAGAAGTAATGGGCTTCATCTGCGGCAAGGGAGATTTAGGTTAGATATTAGGAAATCTTGTCTAACTAAAGGGATCGTTAAGCCCCTGGACCAGGGAGGCTTGTGGAATCCCTGTCCCTGAAGGTTTTTAAGACCAGGTTGGACAAACATTTGTCAGGGCTGTTCTAGGTTTACTTGGTCCTGCCTCAGCGCTGGATGTTGTGACCCCTCGAGGTTCCTGCCAGGCCTGTGTTTAGGATTCTATTTCTGTTGCAGTGTAGACGCTCCCTTAGCCTGCCCCTTGGGTGCAGCTGCTGAGCAAAGGGCAGGGAGGTGCAGTGCAGAAGCTGAGCTCTCAGGGATCTGTTAATACGACACATGGGCTGAGTTCACTGAAGCCAGGGAGGGCAAGTGTAGAGTTTCCAGCAGTAACAATGGGCCCTTGTTGCCTCTGTGTCCCTGCGGAGCAGCTGCTGGGCCAGCTGTACCCATGGCCTCATTAGCAAGCGTCCCGATCCCTCTCCTTGTGCAGCATGCCTGGGCCCCAAAGTGCCAGGCTCTGACAGGCCCGTTTAAATCCCCACTCTGAACGTCACCTCCCTGCAGGGTCAGCATTTATCTTGCTGCCTGAAAAGGAAAAGTGGCAAAGAGCTGGTCCGGATGGAGTGCGGTCCAGGAGCCTGTCCGTCCACCATGTCCTCAGTGCTGTACTGAGGTACCTGTGCCCCTGAGTGGGGAGCAGGTTCTGAGCCCCCTGCTCTACTGCCCTGGCCCCTGGCATCTCCATGGGAAAACTTCACTCAGCATGGCCATATCAACGCTTGTGTGCGCATGACCTCAGCCTCTGCTCCTCCGACCCTCCCTTAGATGGGCCACAGACCCTTCCAGCATGGGCCCAGCCATGCACTGGGTAGTGCCAATCAGCCTCTTGTCACTGACCCCCTCATGCCTGCAGGAGCTCAATGGAGATTCCAGCCACTGAGGTCAGGCTCTGCTAGAGGTCGGGCTGCAGCCAGAGCCCCGTGAGCCTGTGTTACCATCCGTCCCTAGTCACAGCTCTTGGCTCAGTCTCTCATTTTATTTACACGGTAGATCACAGAGTGATTCTTTCTGCCACTCGGGATACATGTGTAGCACCTGCCCTGGGCATGTGCCATGCAGTGTACATCAGACAGGCAAGGATGTGGCAGAAACAGCATGAGTCCGACTGTTCCAGAGCATGGTCCAAGCTGGAACAGTCGGACACAGCTCTGGGGATCAGAGGCTGCAGGGGCTAAGCCTGGGCCCAACACTGACTCTGTGACCTTAGAGGGGTCTCGTCCAGTGGTGGAGTGGTGTAAAAAAAAAAAAAATTGGTTACATGAACCTAAACTAAACTCCATTTTCGAAGAAAGAGAAGCAGAGAAACTGTTTACCCTGATCTATGCTACTCGTCTCATTGCTGTTCTATGTCTCAGCATCACCATCTGCAGACTGGGAGGAAGTCCTTGCAGAGACATGATAAGGCACCATGCAATAGTGGTTGTAAAGTGCTTTGAGACCCTCCCTATACAAGTGCTCTCAGCCTCTGGCTCATGCCCCTAGGCCAAGGGGGTATTTGGGGGCAGGAAGGGGAAAATGCAGCATTGCCAGCAGAGGGAAGATCCCTTTAACCAGACCAAGGTGTTCCCCGAACTGGTTGGAAATGGCGCCTTGCCCATCATCCAAGGAACCAAGGAAGTCAGTGTGTTCTTTCCCTAGCTATCCCACAAAGCAGTCACTGGTGGAGGGCACAGAACCAGATCAATGAGAAATCTACATGATGGCCACTACGCTGCGTGATTGCCAAATGCTCGGAGATCCATCAAGTGGCCTGTTCACACAGGGAGATGAGAGCTGGCATAGGAGCTGGTTAATCCAGCGGACAAGGCAGAATGGGATCCGATGGCTGGGAGCAAATGCTAGGCAAATTCAGAATAGAAACACTGCACAGATTTTTAACAGTGAAGGGAAGTAGCCATTGGAATAACTTATTCAAGGACATGGGGGATTGTCTATAACTGGGAGCCCTTCAGTCAGAACTGGGGGTCTTTTTCTAAAGATCTGCTCTGGTTCAACTAGAGGTTATTGGGCTAGAATCCCTAGGTGGTTCTCTGCCTTGTAAACCCAGGTCAGACTAGATCAGAATGGGCACTTCTGGCCTTAGAATCTGCGAATCCATGACAAAAATCCAACTGGAATGGGAGCACTTTTGCTCAGCCAGGACTCTAGCCCCCTCACCCCTCCTCCTCCTTCCATTCTGCTCAGACCCGTCTCTAGCCACCCCTACCTCTCCCCTCCCCTAGGCTGCTCAGCCAGGGCCCCCAGTCGGTGCACTCCCACCCATTTCCACAGTAAAGCTGGTTAAAATCAATATAAAATGTTTCCACAGCTGGGGAGTGCATTTTCCCTCATTCTCTGCAATGACTGAACTACTTTTGCAGACACTTTCCAAACATTTTCGACCTCAGACACAGACTGAGCCTGGAAAATTTCAACCAAAAAGGCGAAGATTTCTGAAAACTCTAGGTAATTGCAAACAGGTTTTTTGTAATGGCCACTCTTAGCAGCCTTGACTCCCCTGGCTTGGGCCCAACCCCAGGGCTTTGCCATCTGCCAGTGCAGCCGTCCTGTAGTGCAGGGTGCCAGGGGAAGGGGGGTGCAGCCGTCTCTGGGCAGAAAGTCCATCTAACATTGCATTGCAAAGAGGCCCTGGGAGTCAGGGATAGCACTGCCAAGCAGAAACTCAGGGAAATGTAAGTAGAAAGAACATAATTACCTTCATAGAATTTGGACAAGACATCAGGGTCAAACTCGTGCTGTTTCAAGTGCCATGAAATCTTTGATACTTACAAGGGATTAAGTCTGAACCTCCCCCACAGGCATAGCAGCAGAGTGACACTGACTTGGAGAAAAGTGTACGACCTGCTGAGTAACTAGTGCCATTACACCCTCAGCTTTCCCTAGGGGCTTCCCGACCAAGTACTGGCCTCCTGACTTGATAGCTGCCCGAGTACACATGTATGTGGGCAGATGGGCTCACCTTTGGGCAGCACATGTAGGTCTCTGGCAGCTTCCTGCTGAGTGACCAGATCTGCCACTGCAGGGACCAAGGAAACTATGGGTAACACTGGGTAGAAACATGGGTGGAAGCCAAAGTTGGCATAGACCGGGCTGTGTTGGGTAGAGGTGTGGCCCAAATTGTTATAGGCAAATTCTACAAAAGGCAGAAGGGAGACCCAGTCATCCTGCTGACAATTTAAGAAGCAACAGTGGTGCTCATGGCAGCATTAAGCACCTGCAACCCAGGCAATCGCAGAAGGCCCCAAGGAAGCTAGAGAGCCCCCTGAAAGCCTGATCCAGTCCATAAGGGTCTTCTGTTGGCCTGCTTGACAGCTGCCCTGTCCTGCTCCCCAATGGGGGCTCTGATAGAAGGACAGCCCTGCTACCTGGCTCCAGCTCCGCTCCTGGTGGCTCCAGCACCTGCATTCCCTTTCTCATTCCCAACTACAGCAGCTCCCACGCTGACCCACCTCTCTGTGCCCCACCCAGGGGACTGCCTCATAGTCAGGGAGTACAAGGGCCAGAGCTAAGAGGAGCCCAGGGCCAGCTGGAGCCAGGTAGCAGGGCCACCTTTACAGCAGAGCCCCCAGCTGGAACAAGAAGGAACAGCTGATTCCTGGTGGGCCAAACAGAAGGCCTTTGCCGGTGGCTATTGTACCTGTGCTCCCTTACCAGACGGCCCCTTTTCCTCCCCTGCAGAGCATTCTCTGAGCCAGAGGTGCCAGTGTCGGGCTCGGGCAGGAGTCGAGGGTGCTCAGAGATGGGTCAGTGCAGGAGACTTTCAGTCCAGAACTGCGCAGGGGAGTGCAGGGGCTGGAGGTGCTAGGAGTTCGAGGTGGACTTGTGGGGGAGGGGTCAGAGCTGAGTAGCAGAGCTGCCTGGACATTGGAGCCTCCAGCTGGAGGCACAGGGAAAGGATGGGCTCTAGGGGGAGTCACTTGTTACTTCTCTGGGCTTCTCCCAGCTCCGCCACTACCCTCATCTTCCTCCCAGTCCCAAGTAGGAGCCCCAGAATTGAACTGTTCAGGAGGACAAACACTACAATTGGGAGGTACTGCTCCGGGATCTGATTTACCCATTCTGTCTGTCCATAGTGTGTGGATGGTACGCTGGTGAGATAAGAAGTGCTATGCTTAGGAGCTTAAAAAACTCATGCCAGAAGTGCGCAATGAATTGCCTCGATCTGACATATGGCAGTTGGAAGACATGTTCTAAAAGAGATGGACTGCCTCTGAGGTGGTTGGTACTTTGCAGGAAGGAACAAAATGTGCAATCTTGATCAACCACTGTGCACTACCGAGAATGAGTCAGATCCATAGTGAAGTCCAGAGACACAGTGGACCAGAGCTGGGGCAGGTTGGGCAGTGTCTGGAGAAGGTTGAGTGGCTTCACATGTGTGTTTCTGATTCAGGAGCAAAGGTCACAAAAGCTAATGTATTTTTTGACAGGGTGCTCACCCAGCCACCAGAAGGTCCATGAAACTAAGCTCAAAGTTTTAGTTTGGCCAAAGTGACCATTGAGAGGTGCATCGTGGCAAAGTTTCAGGACTTTGCATCAAGGTAGACCATCAGGGACATAAATGTGTTCCCCGTGGTAGAGTAAATGTGAGCCAGGCTGGGTATTTGCATTGTCCAAAGCCTGGTCGATCTGGGTAGCAAATGGGTCATGAGGCAGCCAGGACCAAATGATGGACATTAGGCTCTTCACCACCATTCCACTGGCAAAATGTGACGGTTTAAGGACTCAAAAGAGGTTCTGTGTGAGATTTGACGTAGTCATCCTTGAGGGACAAGGCATCCACTTTTCCATTTCTAGCACCCAGGCAGTAAGCCATGACAAACTCAAATTGGGCAAAAAATAATGACCAACAGATCTGATGCTGATTTACGTTTTGAGCCATACAGAAATATTCCAAGTTCTTGTGGCTAGTATTGACCTGCACCAGGATCCTTCCAGGAGGTGGCGCCACTCTTCAATGGTTGCCTTGGTCACCAGTAACTTCTTATCCAAAATGTTGTAGTTCCTTTGTGCCAGGGTTAACTTTTGTGAATAAAAGGCATGTGGGTGGAGCTAATTATGTGACCCATTTGTTGTGACAGTATGGCTCCAATGGTGAAATTTTGATGTACTGGTCTCCAGGGTAAATGGTTGGGTGGGATCTGTATGGACAAGGAGGGGCGCCATGGTGAAAGCTCTCTTTAGTTGGTCAAAGCTGAACTAAAACTGAACTGAAGACCAGACAGATCATTCTCCCTTCTGGAAGAGTGCCCTCATAGGGGCTACCAGGTGGGGAAAAGTTGGCAAAACCGAGGAATCATTATACCTATTGCACGTCCCTCGGAGCTGCCCACTTGGAGATGGCAGATACCTTACATGGATCCATAGTCAGCCCTTCAGGCAAAATGCTGTATCCTAAAAACCTGATTGTGCTCTGGTCAAATTCAAACTTTTCTAGTTAAGCATAAAGGTGGTTCTGGTGGAGCCCTTCCAAGACCCAGGTCACATATTGGTCATGAAGGACCTGGGTCTCAGAGAAGATATCATCAAGGAAGATCACAACAATCTGGTCCAACATGTCTCTAAGAATATCCTTGATTAAATGTTGGAACATCGCAAGGACAATGCACAATCCAAAAGACATTACCAAGTACTCAAAATGTGTGAACCGGGTGTGGAAGGCAGTCTTCCACTCATCCTATTCCTGAATACAGACAAGGTTATAAGCTCCGTGGAGGTCCAGCTTGGTAAAGATCTGAGCAGAGCGAAGTGTCTCGAGAGCAGTAGAAGGGTATCGATTCCAGATGGTGACCTCATTCAAGGCTAGTTAGTCCATGCAGTAGAGGCTTTGGAATCAACTAGTGCTTCTTGACTGGCCAACATGGCAGGGTGCCGTAGACAAAGTGGAATCTGCGGGGATGTTGGCTGTTGGTTGGACACTGCAAAAGCCCTGGTGGACAGATGTGGGCTCTGCATGGCCAAATGAGGGAGGAAAACTGGCCCAGCTTAGATCCCTCTGTCGGAGCTGGGGCATTTCCTGATCGAAATGTGGGTCAGGCCTTATATGGACAGAATGAAGCAAAATGCTCAGGTTGTCCACAAAACAGACAGAGGTCTTCTGCCTGGCATTGAGCCTACTCCCCTTTTGGAGAGGTGAGTCTGGGCCATATCAACCTGCATGGGTTTGGACTGAAGTGTGGGCATGTGAGATTGGCTGGTCAGGGCCATCAAACCTGGCATGGCTCAGAGTATCATCCACCTTTCTTGGTGGCGTTTGGATAGGCGATTGTTAGCTTTAATGACTAGGCCAGCCATAGCTCTATCCTGCTGCTATGAAGGAGCAAAGAGGGAAGTAGCAGCTCCTTTCCAACTGAAATAGCTGTGGAAAAAATCTCCCTGCAGTGTGGCTGCATCTCATACTGTCGACTGCTGCAGGAAACCTCCATTTGGCAGTAGTGCCAATTAAATTCCAAACCCGTACATCTGGTTTGGAGAACGTGTGGTCTGCATCTAATTATTGTGCAGATAAAAGAAGCCACTTCACAAACGCAGACTCATTGTCAGAAGTATTTCTTGGGAAAAGTCTCGAAATAGTTTCCTTCGTCCGTGATTTGTTGGGCTCTCTGGCTCTTTGTGGCTGTGCTGGCGCATCGCAGGATGGGGTTAGCTCTGGAAAGCACAGGCTGCTCCTTCCCCAGTGCAGAGCTCCAGGAGGAAATGGCAGCACCCCTGCTAGCAGCAGTGGAATGGCAGAATCTCTTTGCAGTGAGTGGAACGAGTTCAGGTTGTGGCTAATTCTAAACTTTGGCAGGTTTGCCCCCTGTTCTGTGCAAAATCCTAGATCTGTGGTCCCCAAACTTTTCATATTGTGCCCCCCTTACCTGTGTCCACTCCCCACCAGCCAGGAGTGGGAGACGCAAACAGGGGTAAGGAGGCCCAGCCTAGTGGGAAGGAGCAGCTGATGCCAGTAGCTAGGGTCCCAGGCACAGGGATGGCAGATGCAGCCAAGAGTAGAGCCCTGGACAGAGGGCCAAGAGCATGGGGTTGGCAACCAGGGCCCTGAGCATAGATCCCCAGGTGCAGGGTCGGCAGCCAATCCCCGGGACCAGAGCCAGGACACGGCCCAACCACACCCCTGCAAACATCTTCACAAACATTCCTCCACGCCCCCAAGAGGAGCGCACTCCACAGATTGGGGACCTCTGTCCTAGATGAATATGGAGTGTAACTGTTTAGCACCCTCTAGTGACAGCATGACAACATATCACAAGGCAATCAGCTGTGGGCTCCTGTAGTTAATGAAAGTGTGGGAGGGCTAGAGGGAACTTTAGGGAACACACAGAGTGTCTTCTGTGCTTCCCTTTCTAGGTGTTGTCGCCTTGGCTTTTCAGCCTGTTCACATCACAGTGTTACTGTGGTTATTTATTTATACTCCCGTAGCACCTAGAAGTCCCAGTCATGGAGCAGGGCTCCACTGTGCGAGGTACAGTACAAACACAGAACTAACTATAGCCATGCTAGAAAACACCAGTCAAGGATTGTTTTGTTTAAACCAAATTAGGGGAGCCCCACACCACAAGGCAGCATGAGGCAGAAAAAACAGCTACTAACCTTCCCATAACTGTTGTTCTTCAAGATGTGCGGCACATTCCACTGTAGGTCTGTGCACGCCTTGAGCACAGCTGCCAGAAATTTTTCCCTCAGTGGTACCCATTGAGTCATCTCTGGCACCTTCTGAGGCTGCGCACTCGTAGCACCAGTATAGAGGGCCCAAACGACCCCGCACCCTCTTAGTCCCCTTTTTCTGTCCAACTCCAAAAGAGGGGTAGGAGAGTGGGTTGTGGAACAGACATGTGCAACAGATCTTGAAGAACAACAGTTGCAGACAGGACTGGCGCTAGGGGTTTTAGCGCCCTAGGCGCACGGCAATTTCGCTGACCCACGCCCTGGTCCCGCGGCTCCGGTGGAGCTGCCGCAGTGGTGCCTGCGGAGGGTCCGCTGGTCCGCAGCTCCGGTGGAGCTGCTGCAGTGGTGCCTGCGGCAGGTCCACCGGAGCCGCGGGAGCAGCCGACCGTCCACAGGCAAGACTGTGGCAGCTCCACTGGAGCCGCGGGACCAGGGGACCCTCCACAGGCACGACTGCGGCAGCTCCACCGGAGCCACCTGCTGCCCCCTCCGGCAAAATGCCACCCACCAATAATCCTGGCGCCCTAGGCGATTTCCTAGGCCACCTAAATGGAAGCGCCGGCCCTGGTTGCAGACAGGTTAGTAACTTTTTTTTCTTCTTCAAGTGATTGCACATGTCCATTCCACTGGAGGTGACTCCCAAGCAGTAGCGTAGGAGGTGGGATCAAAGTTCATGGACATGCTGACTGTAAAACAGCTTGACTGAAACTGACATCATCCCTAGCCTGTTAAGTAATGGCGTAATGAATAGAAAACATGCACCAACGACCAAGTTGCGGCTCTGCAAATCTCCTGCATAAGGGCCTGGGTCAGGAATGATGATGATGATGCTTGCACCCTTGTGGGGTGGACAGTCAGGATAGATGGTGGCAGACCATCCGCCAGCTCATAACGTGTGAATGCACAATGAGATCCAAGATGAAATTCTCTCAGCAGAGGTGGGTAGGATTTTCATCCTGTCAACTACCGCTACAAAGAGTTGGGTGGATCTATGGAACAGCTTGTTCCTCTCTATGTAGAACACTAGGGCACATCTAATGTCCAGAGTCTGAAGATGTTGCTCCGCCCTATTCATGTGTGGCTTTGGGTAGAAAACTGGCAGGAAGATTGCCTGATTACTGTGAAATTGAGAAAACAGCATCAGAAGGAAGGCAGGGTGAGGACGCAGCTGCGCCTTATCCTTAAAGAAGACCATGCACAGGGGTTCCAACATGAGGGTGTGGATCTCCGAGACCCTAATGGACACCAAGAAAGCCATTTTCCGTGAAAGATATGACAATGGCCACATTGCCAGCAGCTCAAATGGGGGACTCATATGTTTTGATAAGACCATGGAGGAACAGGTTCTCATATTAGGGGGTATAGGTTTTCCAGGCCCTTGAGGAAATGGATGGACATTTCATGTGAAAAAATGGACTGATTATTCACCGAGGGATGGAATGCTGAAATTGCTGCAACGTGGACCTTTTCAGGTGTAACAAATACTCAGGAACGCCCTGCAGAGATGACTGTGTGGGCGAGATTCCCCATTGGGAAGCCCATTTCATTTGGAGCGGTATGTAGCCCTGGTGGAGGGATTCCTGCTACCTAATAGGACTTGGCGAACCTGCTCCGAACAGGCCAGCTCTGTATTATTTAGCAGTTGGCGCTTCCAGGCCATTGGGTGGAGGCTGCTGAGATTTGGCTGGAGCAGTCAACTGTGGTCCTGAAAGATCAGGTCTGGAAGCAGAGGTAGTGCAATCAGTCACTATGGAAAGCCCAGGAGTGTGGCAAGCCAGTGCTGACAGGGCCAAGCTGGGGCTATGAGAATGACCCTCATCTGGTCCTGTTTGATTTTCAGTAGGACCTTGTGCACAAGCAGGATGGGTGAAAGCGTAGAATAGGTTCACTGTCCATGGGATCAAGAAGGCATCCGTGAGTGAACCCGGGCTGTGGCCTCATAGGGAGCAAATCTGGTGTCACTTTCTGTTGTGTCTGGTTGCGAACACGTCTATCCAGGGAGTCCTCTGCTTCTTGAAAAAATCCCTCATGATTTCCAGGTGAAGGGACCACTTGAAAGACCTGCTGACACAATCTGCCAGCTCATTTTGTGCTCCTGGAACATGAGAAGCCTTGAGGTGGATTGAGTAATGGTCTCAAGTTGCAGTGGTTGAGGTTTAGGTTGGATATTAGGAAAAACTTTTTCACTAGGAGGGTGGTGAAGCACTGGAATGGGTTACCTAGGGAGGTGGTGGAATCTCCATCCTTAGAGGTTTTAAAGGTCACATATTGAAGTCATATCTGCCCAGCAGCAGTCCCACAGTACATTAAACTTCTCTGCAGAAAAGGTCTAGTTTCTTGGATTCTTTTGCTTTAGAAATCACCCCTTGCAGGCCCTGCCCTTTTCTTGGCTCTGGACACCACCAGACACCCAAGGAGGTGTGAGTGTATAAGAACTCATAGCCTTGGGCAAGCACAAAGTACTTCCTTTTGGCCCTTTTTGAGATGGGGTAAAGAAGTCAGGGGTTTGCCAGAGGGCTTTCATTAGGTCCATAATGGCCTCAGTGAGAGATAGGGCTACTTTTCACAGGTCTGCTGCAGTCAGAATGCCAACTAGGCTGTGGGAGGAGTCCCTCACTACCTCCACTTGTAAGCCTAAGTCTGAGGCCACTCTCTTCAGCAGCTCCAGGTGGGCCTTGTGGTCATCTTGAGGAGATGACATGCCCGCCTTGACACAGCGTCATCTGAGGAAGAGAAGGTCTGCACTGGCAGAGGGCCGTCCTCGTCCCCTTTTGCACCAACAGGATCCCACAAAGCTGGATCCTGAAGCTCAGCCCTGGCCTCGGGACCAGAGTCTGGATCAGGGGTTGCCTGATGGGATGGAGGCACCCTTCTGTAGAGGCCATTAAACATCTTGAATAGGGCCCTGACATCGGGGAAAACCCCATGAAACTAGGCCAAGCACTCTATAGCACTCCTATGCCAGGGTCCACAACAGGGCAGGGACAACTGGAGCAGTAGTGGGGCAACTCCTCGGATGAGAGGAGTACGACCCAACCTCCGAATCCAACAACAGCCTTCCTCTGAAGACCATGAAGGAGCCGTTCCTACCGTGTCGGAGATTGGTGCCAGAGCAGAGAAGCTTGCGTCAGGCCAAAAAGGTTGGTTTCCCTCTAGATGGTACTGCACGGCCTGGAATCAAATGGCAGATGAGGGGTACATGCTCCCTTCTGTCTGCCAGCACCAGTGCCACCAACTCTTGTACTGCCAGTGACAGCAGTACCAAGAGCACTAGCAAACACCTCTGGCATGGATGGCACCACAATGGCACTGGTACCTCACTGTCCCTTTTGGCCAGCTGTTTTCTGTGCTTCTTTCTTGGCACTGGGGATGGCGAACGGTGCTGGGACTCCCGTACAGCAGGAGGAGCGCTCCTTACTCACACTGAGGTATTCGGTGCTGAGTCAGACTGGCTTGGCTCGGAGGAAGGTCTCAGCATCGCCTCCATCCATAGGAAGTATAGCCTGGCCTCCTGGGCCTTCTCCATATGAGGGTTCTGTTCCCAGCAGATCTGACAGCAATCCCCGCTGTGCGCCTCACCCAAGCACTTTAGGCAACTAGAATGTGGGTGCTCAAAGGCATAGCCGTGTTGCAGGAGGCACAGGGCTTGACGCCTGATGACTGAGGCATGCTTAGGCACTGGGAAAGGATGAAACTCTGCTAACTGACAGAAGTATCACTGGGAAAGAAATTAATGCCTAGTATCTCTCCTGCATTCTCATCCATTTGGACTGCTCAAGCACCATACAGAGGCTGGAGAGCAGCTGGGTCTAACCAGCTGAGAAACCCCCAGTTCCTGAGCTAGCAACCACCTGCATCCAGCCGCAGAAAATAAGGTGGGGAGATATGGTCAGTGTATCCAGGTTTCATGATTTCATCCCAAGTGTTGTGATCATTTCGGCTTTTTTCTAATGCCTCAGCACTTCGAGTGTTGTGAGTAAGTGGGAATCTTAGCTTCCATTTTAAAAATATATATTTCTAGCCCTCTGGTTTGAGGTCTTCCTGGGGAGATGCACCCAATGAGTAGTAATGGGAAACTGCACCTCTACTGCTGGACCCCTCACATATGGAGTCCCACAAGGATCTATTCTCTCTCTGTTCCTTTCAACACTGGCATGCAACTGCTAGGTGAAACTGGTCAGACAACATGGACTCAAGTGCCAGTAACATGCAGATGACAGACAGCTCTCTCTCTCCTTCGCCACGTACAACCACACCACTATGGCCCAAAGCTTGGCTGAGATCCCCTCTTGGAAGAAGAACAACAGGTTAAAGCTGAACCTGAATGAGACAGAGGTGATGCTGATGGGCAGAGGAAAGCATTTTGAAGAGCTTGCAGCTACAGTGCAGTCTTTGTTATTTGAAGATACACAGCCACAATTGGTCAGTTCAGACCATACTCTCTGATGCTGAGCTCTCACATAGCAGCACCCACAAGTAAAGCTATCTATCATCTCCACTTGGCTACGAAACTCCATCACATCCTGGCAGACGAAGAGCTGGCCTCAGTTATTCATGCCTTAGTCGCCTCTCGGCTGGACTTCAGCAATGGGCTATACCTGGGCATGAAGCCTTCAGCACTTGAAGAACTCCAGCTAGTTCAGGACACTGAAACATGTCTCCTTAGTGACACAGGCTAGTGGGAGCTCATCAGACCTGTCCTTGCCTTCCTACACTGGCTCCCCAGAGAATTTCAGATCAAGCTCAGGGTCCCAGTCCTTATTTTCAAAGGGACCAGGGTATCTAAAAGATCATGTAAAGCTCTGGGTCAAAGACCATGGTCAACAACTCTACTCCTCTGATATACTCTCAACAATAAGAGTAAAGCTTGTCTGTGTGGGGGCCAGGACCTTCTCTGGGTTCAAGTCAAGACTCTGCAATGAACACCCCTAGTGTGATGGGGTTGACTAGCCCTGAGGCCCCCTGCTGGAGGCCTTGTGGCCCTGCCACACCCTGCCCCAGAAGAGGGCAGTAGAGAGGTTCTCCAAGCTGCCTAGAGTGACTGTGTGGGAAGCAGCCAATCAGAGCCCAGCATGCTAGTATAAGAAGAGCTGCAGAGCACATGTGAGTTCAATACCTTTCTAGCCCTGGAGGAGAGTGGAGGGTGTGCCTGGCTGGCTGAAGAGCTACCGGCCCTCAGACATTGCAGTGCTGGCAGAGGCTGAGGGGAATGTGACGGAGCTCCAGGCTGGCTGCTGGGACTCCACCAGGACAAGGCCCTCAGGTAAGGATGAAGAATGTGCTGGAGCCACAGGGGGAGTGGCCCAGGGAATTGTAGCAGCAATGTAGTTTATTTAAAGGGACAGGACAGATGGCTGCTATCTATAGGGTCCCTGGGCTGGGACCCAGTGCGGGCTCAGGTCCCTCTGCCCCTCCCCCAGCCACTGAGGAAGTCACCTGGATGTTAAGACACCCCAGAAGGGGAACTTAACCATAGGAGCTGGAAAGCAGCAGCCAGAAAGTGCCTCCAGGGAGGGAGCCCTGGGGCACCGCTCTATACCAGAGCAAGGACAGCTTGAGAGAGATGTTATGGAGGACACTGAGAAAGGCCCCTGTTGGACTTGTTGCTTTGCTTTTATCTCACAGACTGGCGATGATTCAGCCGGAGGGCTGAGTCACCGAAGACCCACCACAAACACACACACAGAGAGGGTGCACACACTCGTCCAGGGGGCGCTCAGGAGAGGTGAGTGCACCCCATTACATCCAGGAACACAGGACCAGCACAAACCTCACCACTTTCTGCTCCTTGTGCAAGGCACATTTCTTTGACCTTGTCTTCTGTGGCATATACACAGAGCAACAGTATACTTATCACAATGACAGTTAATAAAAGGAGACAACCTACCAGAACAAGACTCTTCACTGGAACTGTCTCCCCCTCCGGGGAGAGGATGAAAACAGAAAAATAGGACAGATCTATTAGTCATGTTGCTTAATGTACTACTGGAAGATGCTCAGATGCTATGGTGATGGACACGGTATAAAAACCTATCTAGAACAGAACAGCCCTCATGGCTGCAGAAGTAAGTGTCAAGCTGTCTGGAGTGGTTGGAGAGTGAGTACCAACCTGTTAAGAAGCAGGGCACAGACCCCAAATTGGCAGTGAGTTCTGTACTTATATTTCACCAAGCAAATATCAACTGTGAACTCCTTGAGCATTATAACAGCCTTAACATGGAGTCACAGACAGTCCCCTTGGGTGCCCAGGTGAGCCTGCCTGTGTGATAGCTGGTCCTTTCCACAGCAATATTCAGGTTACTCCCTGTCTCAAAGGATTGGTCACTTACCCCAGGTCAATTGCACTTTAGATCTCACAACAAAAGATAACTATTGTAGCCAGTCCTATAATAAACTATCTAAAGATTTATCAGCTAAGAAAAAGAAATGAGTCATTTAGAACGTTAGAGCAGCTAAACATACACCCACAGGTGAGTTACAGTCTTAGCTTCAAAAAGTTGATAGGCACTGCTGTAATATGCAAGCTCCATATGTCTTTTAGGGCTAACCCAGACTAAGAAGCTGGGGATCCCTCGCTTATACTTAGAAATCTTGCCCTTTCAAAGTCCAAGTCACATAGAGACACAGTTTCTTCTTGTCAGGGATTTTTATTCTCTCCCCTTGCCCCCCCCCCCCCCACCAGAGTTCAAGCTGACGGGTGAATGCATGCACTCATTTCCTCTTCATGGGTAATGGAGAGGAGGAATGCAGTTAACAGAGTCTTTGTTCCTTCATGTTTCACAATGGCTCATTTGGTTTCCGGGTCTTCTTGGTGGGCAGGATCTAACACCTTGTGTAGGAAGCCAGCATTGTACATTGATTAATGTGTCTTTCCTGTTTGATGTTGGGGAAAGATAGCTCAGTGGTTTGGGTATTAGTCTGCTAAACCCAGGGTTGTGAGTTCAATCCTTGAGGGGGCCATTTGGGGGCACAAAAAAAGATAGTTGGGGATTGGTCCTGCATTGAGTAGTGGGTTGGACTAGATGACCTCCTGAGGTCCCTTCTAACCCTGATAGTCAATGACAACTTACAGGATTACAATGCAAACATGTAATGTCACATTATAACCCAGGGTATAGATGATGTAAGTGAGATTAATACACATAAAGCCTAAATACCAACCACATGTGTATAACTCTAATACATAAATTAACAACACTAACACACAGGTGAGCCTGAGTGGTTCCATCTGTATATTTGTCATTGCTCAGTTGAGGCCTAGGGGACTTGGCATCAGCCAGTACCTGCTCTGCCAGCATCACAATAAGCTTGAAAACATGATTCCTGAAGACTCAGAATCAACATTTATTATTTTTAAAAATGTCATTATCTGAGGGGCCCAACTCATGATTTTTGAACACTTGTGGTCAGTGATGCTGATGGCTGCAGCAAGCTGTTCTCCTGGTACCTTATGGTTCCTGACCTGCTTTGAAGATCATGCCGGCTCTGCCCAGCACTGATTCATAAACTACAGAATCAGAAGGACCATTGTGGCCACCTAGTCTGACCTCTCATAACACAGGCTGTGGGAGATTTTCACACTTGAGCCATTCTTTTTAGGTGGCAAATCTGAGGAATTGTCCCAGATTGAGGGGTCAATGGAGGAGGTTTTGGAACAAATCGATACATGAATAAGTCATCAGGACCAGGTAGTATTCACCCAGGAATTCTGAAGGAACTCAGATATGAAATTGCAGAACTAACAACTGTGGTATGTAACCTATTGCTTAAATCAACCTCTGTACCAGATGACTGGAGGATAGCTAATGTAACACCAGTTTTTAAAAAAGGCTCCAGAGGCAATCCTGGTAGTTACAGACCAGTAAACCTAACTTCAGTACCAGGCAAATTGATTGAAACTACAGTAAAGAACAGAATTATGATATGCAGAAAAAGAGTCAGCATGGCTTTTATTATGCCCAAGCCTTTGTTAACCTGAGTAAAGATTCCACGGACACTCCAGCCAAAACACACTGGTTTAGATAAAACACTGAACAAGTTTATTAACTGGAGAAAGATGGATTATAAGTAATAAAACCATAAACGTCAGAATTGGTTACAAAAGAAATTAAAGATAAACACACAAACTATCTTCTAAATTTTACCAAGCTAAATAAGATTTGAAACCAAAACATTGTTTCTCACCCAAAAGCTTTCAGCAGTCCATACTAACTAGAAAACTTTCCATCTAGGACCACTACCCTCACTTCAGTGATGG
The DNA here is from genome assembly GCF_003597395.2 of Chelonoidis abingdonii. Taxonomy (NCBI): domain Eukaryota; kingdom Metazoa; phylum Chordata; order Testudines; family Testudinidae; genus Chelonoidis; species Chelonoidis abingdonii. Next base: position 27,943,581 of record NC_133790.1, on the reverse strand, counting down.
CTCTTTGTCTTTCAAACAATCTTGCTGCCATCAGTAGAGGTGAGAGAGAAGTGACCAGAGCCATTTTCCCCACTCTTCTTATATTCTGTGCTAGAAAAACCCTTGCTAGGTCATGGGGTTAGCCTGTTCCATTCTGTACGTGCTCTGCAAACTGTCCTACAGGTGAATTGTAAATACTTGTTTACATCCTTCCAGTCAGAGAATAGCCACTTGTCTAATATAGTGAGATGTTACTGAAAACCCAGCTCACCATATCTGAGGGTCTACCAATCCCAATCCCAAAGGATCAGACATTTACCCCCAGGTCAGTATGTATCTCAGAGCTTACCCAAACATCATGCTGTCTGCCAATCCTTAGTAAACTAACTAAAGATTTATTAATAAAAGAAGGAAGAGTGTATTCAATAGTTAAATAATCATATACATATAGATGATTTTCAGTGTTCATAGATCAGGTTCATAGCAGTGATAGAACGGTCTGCTGGTTTGCAAAAGTCCCTCTGGTAACTTCCAAAAGATTGGAAGGGCCTCAGTCCATTGTTCAAAATACTCTATTTAGTTGTAAATCCACAATCCAGAGAATTGGAGTAGGAATGAGGCAAAATGGAGATGTCTCAGGTGTCTTTTATATCCTCTGCTATGTGCATGGAAATTTACTGTCCCAAACAAAGCCCACAGCCCCTGCACACAGAAAGTTACTTACAAAGATGGGGTCAGAGGTCACATGTCTGCATCACATGCTCTTACACCCCAAGAGTAAACACCTTTGAGATACAAATACATAGCCAAAACTCATAACTTCAGATATAGTGACGATACATGGATTTCATGGAATCATAGAATATCAGGGTTGGAAGAGACCTCAGGAGGTCATCTAGTCCAACCCCCTGCCAGGATAATCATACTTGACAGAGTATAACTTTTCCATTGACACCTTACATTATATACTTTGCATCATCATTTAGTGCAATTGTAGGACAGCGATAGCAACAATGATATATATGGTCATCTTCAATCATACAACATCAGACACGAGATTCATGGTCAAACTGTGAGTTTGCAACACGGCCTTTTCCCTCAGTTTGGAAGCAAGTTCATTATCTGCAGTGTTTTTGCTGTTGCATTTGTTAGATTTGCTGTTCACTCAGCTTGGACGCCAAAACTAGACTGGTTGGCTTCACTTTGTGGGTCTCCTGCAGGAGTCCCATACTGTTGTTTGGATTGCAAATACTGTAGGCTAACCCTTGCCTGCCCACCCACCTGCCCAGAATATCCTTCCCTCCCCCACCCCCCAAAATCTGTATTTTAGAACATTATTAGTGACACAGATCTGAGATCTTGGACGTTTACTGAGATGTGCACTGTGGGCACCAGGCTTATTCGTACACATGTATCTCTATAAGTGTTCGCTGTGTCTTTGGGAACTAGGAATTGTATTCTGCCTCCATGGGGAAGGGTTACAGAGCTTCATGAGGAGCTAAAATCAGTGAGGAGATGAGTTATTAGTGCAAATGCCCGGACAGGTGAACAACTCCAGAGAAGTCCCACCCCAGCACCAGGGGGAATTGCATAGACTGGCTCAGATCCAGCAGACAAAGAACAAGCTTTTGGTATAAGGGGTGTGTGTGAACTGACTCAAGTCCCTCATTTGGTTCCTCAAATTGACATGAGATTGCATCCCTGGTGAACAAGTTGAAAGGCCTAGAACCTGCCAGGGTCTCCATGTGGAAGATTGGTGATGCCTGGAAAGCTAGCCTTCACGTAGACTGTGTATTGTGCTATGATAGGTTTCCTCCGTAATGTTTTTGTCCTAAATAAAAGGACTGTGCTCTGTGAAAGCTGGTTGCTCATTGCTAACCCTGTTATAGACCCAGGGAGAGAAGACAACAGCAGGCGCTGGACACACCTGCTTGGATAGTCACCGTGAATTGCATGGAGACTGCAGCCTAAAACCCCAATCTGGAGGATGAAGCACTTGGGTCCTTACTCATAGGGAGATGACAGGTGGAGGCCTGAGATGTAAACGGGGACCCATGAGCAGACCATGGATGGGGGCAGTGTGCAGTTAGCCCCAGAACCACCAGCCTTGGGTTACTACTAGCAGGGTGACCCCAACACACTCCAAGTCCTGAATTTTCCCCAAAACCTGTGCCCTGCACTGTCCAGCCCTTTCCTGGACAGTTCAGATATTAAAGGTCCATTGCCCTTGTAAGGGGTCAAGATTCAATGGCTTGCTACTCTAACTGGAGTGACAAAACAGTTCAGTTTAAACACGGGATTAGTCTCCATTTAAAAATAAAACAAGGTGGTTTTAAGTGGGTACTTAATAAGGTATTAAAGTCAGAAATGGTTACAAGAGAAATAAAGATAAAATGCTTCCTAATAGCTAAAACTTAACAAGCTAGACTTGGTTCAAGGTAAAATCCTCACTACAGGGTCCCAGCAACATGGCTGGCCAAGTTCTAAGGCAGAAGTGGTGCTAGCCTATTGGGGCCCCTAAGCAGGAATATTTCCCCCAATAATAATAATAAATAAAAAGTGTATAGTGGGCCCCCTTGAGCTTCTTGGGGCCCTAGCAATTGCTTCATCTGCTTATGTCTGGCACCAGCTCTGTTCTCAGGTCAGGATCTCTTCCGAAAGTCAAAAGGCTGGTTCCTTTGTCTTCTTAGATGAAAGAGAGAGAGAGAGAACATAGGGTGTTTTTGCCCCTCACTTTTATAGTCCAGTCACCTCTTGAAATGGATTTTCCGGAGGGTTACTCCTAGATAAAGTTCATTCCATTTGTGAGGACGGAGACGTGAAGTCTAGTGGTTCCATGGTGGCTCTGTTCTTGCCCTGATTCATTGCCAAAGAATGGTCACTTGACAGGTGATTGCCAGTCAACTCTGATGGCTAGAGATGTCAACTTGTCCTTCATCTTTGAGAAACTGGTTTACCCCCACTCCAGACTTGTCTGATAAATGCATTATAGTTATAATTTCAGCTTATGTTCATAACACTTAATATGCATTTTTACACACATTACACAACAAGATTGATGATCAGTGTGTCATTAGTTTTTAAATGATACTTCACAAGACATATTTTGCACAAAGATTATTACAGTAGTGTGTAGGGTGTGAATACAGGGATGCTTTCGGTACCAGCGATGACACAGCATGCAGAGGAGGGAGACGGTAAAGGAGATGCGTTGGCATACAGGTGTAGTCTCAGCAGCTGCAGGTGGTCCCAGTGAAAGCACTGCCAAGGGCTGGGATTTGGGGTCCCAGCCAAAGCACTGTCAGGTGTTAAGGAGAGGCTGAAAGAGGACATGAATTAGACATCCACTAAGAGTGTGAATGCCTTCGGGAGTTCCCCTCATGAGAGCACACATGTTTGTGGGAGAAGCAGCTCTCCAGGATGGCTCAGCTGTGGCAGAGTCAGTGCAGTAATAAGAAATTCAATTACCTGCCATTGTGCCTTTGAATGGAATTTGTGAGCCCAGTCTGGATTGGAGCATAGAGGCTGGAGGCCTCATGTGAGGTCAGGAACGATGGATAATGAGAGGACGTGGTGGCAGAGAGGAGCAAGTGGGAAGAGATTTCCTATAACCCCCAGCAGGCTGGTCTCTGAGGATACAGGTGCCAGCACCATTAGCAAGCTTTGTAGAGGCCAGTGAGTTACTGAGCCTCAGGTATCCGGCAGGTCAGAATTGCACTTGAGACTGAATTTACCACCCAAGGGTGGGGCTGAGCCGCTGGGAGCGCAGATGCCGCCACGCATGTCTCACTGACCAGCCCCAGGCTGCTCAGGGCCAAGACTGTAAACCCATGTCTAGTCTGGCACCTCGCTGGCGATGGCTCCTCCTGGGGTGGTGCTGCGCCCACATTCCCATTCTGTGCGAGTGCTGACCCTGCTCAGCTCAGCTCTCTGGGGACCTGGGGCCTTCTCGGGACAAATGAAGTCACTTCACCATGCACTTTGCTTTCGGGCGCTCAGCATTGGCTCCATGCCCAGGCTTGGCCCATCTGAAACGTCTCTAGCATGCGGCTGTTGGGATCCCTGTACATACCCTACAGGCCTGGTGCGGCTGCACCTGCTCTTGCTCTGCCAGCTCTCTGACTGATGCACAGTATTTTCTTGCAGTGGGAACCAGGACCCAGCAGCAAGCAAGAAATCGCCAGGGCGCTTGTGTGGCCGGTTCAGTCGAATTAGCATGAAACTCCCCCGAATTCCTCTGCATCGCCAGAAACTGCCTAAAGTTGTCGGTAAGGTGGTAGAGCTCATTAACTGCTCTGGTGTGTGTTTTCCAGCCCCTAACCCAGCTGTGGAAGGAGCCGAAGGCTCTAATCTAGACAACCCACTATCTCCCAAGGCTAGCAACAGGCAAATCAACAGCTGAGGGCCCCTCCGCAATCAACAGCCAAGTATCAATCCCAACTCTGTTGCCTGCTGTTCAGAGTACATCCACCCTGTGCTGCACAGGAAACTTCACTGTCCTGCTGCAAGGAGCTATTGGCCCCCTGACTCCAGCTGCTATGGGGCCCAAGTGTGGAATGTGTGCCCTTCTAAAACTAGCTTATGCTGTATTTGCTGTTGTGATGTCTGAATGCATGGTATGTATATGTTGAAGGAGGTGTAACGTATGTTTGTTGTGTTGCATTGCAATGGATAAACTGATGGGATTGTATGTGGTGCTGGATGTAAAGTATGTGTGTGCTATGTTGTACGTTGGGTTGTGCTGTGTGTGGTTGTGTGTGTTCCAAAGTATTACCCTTCTGTACTCCATGCAAAGTCCCTTTGCCTCCCTTTCAGTCTGAAGAAAAGAGTGCAGGGCCGTGTGTGGCAATGAGAGCAGTGAGTTTTGCAGTGGGATTGCCGGGCTGTGTGTAGCAATAAGAGCAGAGAGTTTTGCAGTGGGGTTGCAGGGCCGTGTGTAGCAGAGTTTTGCAGTGGGGTTGAAGGGCCGAGTGTAGCAGTGAGCTTTGCAGTGGATTGCAGGGCTGTGTGGAGCAATGAAAGCAGTGAGTTTTGCAGTGGGGTTGCAGGGCTGTGTGTAGCAGTGAGAGCAGTGAGCTTTGCAGTGGGGTTGCAGGGCCATGTGTAACAATGAAAGCAGTGAGCTTTGCAGTGTGACTGCTGGGCCATGTGTAGCAGTGAGCTTTGCAGTGTGATTGCAAGGCCATGTGTAGCAGTGAACTTTGCAGTGGGGTTGCAGAGTCGAGTGTAGCAGTGAGCTTTGCAGTGGATTGCAGGGCTGTGTGTAGCAGTGAGCTTTGCAGTGGATTGCAGGGCTGTGTGTAGCAATGAGCTTTGCAGTGGGTGGCAGGGCTGGGTGTAGCAATGTGAGGAGTTTTCAACAAGTCTTTAATGTCTTCTTGGAGGTTGCTTGCTGATGCCTTAGCTGTTCTCTGTCTTGGCTCATGTTTGTGCTAGTGGGTTAAAACCTTCCCACTGTCACACTGTGGTGGTTCATTTATGAATCTCCTGCTGTTTCCATCGTGTGTCGTGTGATGTGGCGGGAGACACAAAGAAGTGCAAATCGTACGTTGGAATGTGCTGTTCTTTGACAGGAGTGAGGTCTTGTTTAGAATTTAAGTTCTCCAAATACAGACTGGGCTGTTGGCGAAACACCTTGTTCATGTTAAAGATGAAGATCTTGCTCAGCCCTGCCCAGCCACAGAGAGGGTGAAGGTGAGAGAAGCCCTGCTCTGGGTGTCCATGCAGGGCTTATCCCACCAAAATCTGGAGCAGGAGAGATGGCAGAATCTGCACATCCATCATCCAGTGTGCAAGAATCATGACATGAGCTTAAATATCACAGGATTTTTTTTAAATAAATGTTTATTTGCCTTCTGGTGTTTGAGCCTTGAAGGGTCACATTTTTCTCCACAGCCCGGACAACTTTCACATAACACTTTGCTGATGGAACATGCATATAATGAGCGATGCAGAGTTGATGCACCCAGATGCTATCCTGGCTGCAAAGTTTTGTGTGGCTTCATGCGACACTTGGTGCAAATTTATTCAGTGAGCTTTGCACTGTTCCTTGTACCCATGTTCTAGTAGCAAGGTGTAATATGAAAGCTGCCATGGCTGCGGAGAACATGTGACCTTAACCTTTGTTAATGCAAGGTGAGATTCTCCTGTAATCACCTGACTCCAGGAGCTAGGGCTTTTAGAAAAACACTGACTAGATTCCCCCACCTGCAAACCCATGCACTCACCTACTGCAGCCTCTCCCAGACATCCCAGCACTGACCCATCTATCCCCCTGAGACCCTCTCCAGAACCCACTCACCTGCTCCAACCACAGCTGCCACAATCTGTGCAACTCAATGTAATGTCCCTGTCACTGCCTGGAAGTTTATGATCACATGCAAATTATGTGGAAGTCTGCCAAAGAGCTCCCTGAATAATTTGCGCTAAGTGTCCCACGGAGCTGCCCGCAGCTTGGCTGCTAGGATAATGTCTGGGCAACGACAGGCTGTTTGCACACATCCCGCTAGTGTTTGCGCAGGGGGTGGGAACGCCTTTCTGGATCTTTGCGCTGCTTCTTGTACCCATGTTCCATCCACAGAACCTTCTTTAAAGTCATTCCATGCTGTACAATGGAGCTAGAGTGAGGTGTTGGGGATAGGCTGGGAGTCTTACCTGCAATGCATTTGGGTTGGTTTGTAATAACTGAGTGATTGCCCCTGTGCTGTGGCTGGGGTGTAACTTCCTCTCCCAGCCCCGCACTGAAGGAGAGCTGAACCGCGCCATTCCCATCCCATCCTCAGCCCAGGGCACTCAGGTGCCAGCTCTCCACAAGAGCCCGCGGCACGTAAGGCTTGCTGCTCCCCCCCACTGCAGGCGGCTGCGCCGAGTGCTGCTCTCCTGAGACGCTGCTTTCTCGTGGCGTAGCTGTAGCTCTAGGACTGTGGCTGGGAGCCAAGGGAACCAAAGCAGGATGACCATTACCCCGAAACGATAACAAACGCTGTGTTTATGGGAGCGAGTGAAGCAGGCCTTTCTGGAAGAGCGGCAGCTCCGGTGGGGAAGGATGAATGGAGCTGTGCGCTTCCTGGAGCAGGCTGCAAATCAGACATTTGTGTAAACAGGGAGACAGAGGGAGAACTCCTCTAGGGCCCCGGCTGTATGAAAGGCGGCTCCTTAAGGCTGAGCTCCTGAACGTCACTCGCCCATTCAGCGGGTATTGCCCCAGGCTGACTGGCACGGCTCCTCCCGACCTGTCAAGGGCAGAGTCCCCACTGTCTCTCTGGATGGCTAGTGGTCTTTAATTAGTGGAGCGGCAATACACCGTTACAGGAAGGCTCCTCTGCCTGGGAGCGTGGCTGAGCAAAAGGCCAAGGAGCCATGATCGGCTCTCACACACAGTGAGAGGCGAGGGGGAGGCAGGCAGCCGCAGAGACTGTTTGTGTTGTCAGGGGCCTGTTAGTTCATTGGAATGAAATGCTTTGGTCACAGGCTGCTCTGTTTGCCTTGGCTCGCAGACCTTGCCATGTGGTCTTATTATTATCCTGGCTTCGGAGTGGGCTGGAGGCCGATCCCTCCGCAGCTTCTCAGCAGGATGAAGGGGCAGTGCCAGGAGTAGAAGTGCAGCCTGTTGGGAGGAAGGGGCAAACACACCCTCCCATTGGGGTGTCTGGCTTCAGCCCCTCGAGGAACTGGGCAGAAGCACAAATTCAGTCCGAGGTTTGGGAACTCTGGGAGAGGCTGGGCCCTAACCCAGCCCTGTCACCCGACCCCCCGCCCCTGGGATTTTGGGCAGAGCCCAGGCAATGCCAGTTCATGGGCCTGCAGGGTCCAGTTGTGCCTCTTGCCAGAACCAGCTTGGTGTGGTTCTTCATCCACGGGAGTGGAGAAGGGCAGAGGGTGTGTCAGTGAGGGGAAGGCCGAGGCTCAGAGCCGAGCTGGCTGTAGCCATTTGCACCTATGTGCAGGAGAGCAGGGCACTCCCACTGTGATGCAGTCGCATTTTACACCTATTCTGCACTGGAGTGAGTGAGTCCACAGGGGCCACCAGTCAAAAATAGAGTGATTCTACTTGGGAAGGAGCTAGTGAACAGGAGCAGCAAACAGGAGGCTGCGAGTTAGTTTTCCAGGTGAAGGAGGCACATGGAGTGAGTTTTTGTCCATGGGTTTGCTTGCTGTGGGCCTGCCTGATTGAAGTTTATAGTGTGGTCTGTCTAGGGGCCGTGTGCTCAGCCAAGGGTGACCAGACAGCAAGCATGAAAAATCGGGACGGGGTGGGGGGGGTAATAGGAGCCTATATAAGAAAAAGACCCAAAAATTGGGGCTGTCCTTATAAAATTGGGACATCTGGTCACCCTAGCTGAGCCTAGCAGCCCACTAGGCTCAGCTGAGAGCTTCCTGACCAGGCTGTAACCCTCTTCCTTTGACCCCCTTTAGGATCCCAGACGAAGGGGTGGGGCTAACTCAGGGAGAACAAGGGTTTTTAAAGCCAGCTCCTAAGCGACCAGAGGAGCTAGCAGATAGGAGCAGCAAACAGTGGAATTTTGTAGGGGCATTTAGAGAGGGAACATAAGAGCCAGATATGCCTAACAAACACTCTCTAAACTTACGACAGTAGCCCTGGTCCCCCAAAGAAACACACACACAGAAAAAAAAGAAACCCTGCCTGAGTAAAGAGAACGCAGGCAGAAATCCAGCAGCAGAGTGGGGGCTATGCAGGTCATTGCACTGAATGCAGTGTGTGGGATTACCTGCCCTGTGGGCTGGTGGCGTATGCATGTATTCGGTGTAAGCAGCTCCTGGCCCTCAAGAGACACAGTATGGGCTGTGGAGACCAGAGTGGCTAAACTGGAGATGCTAAGGGAGGCAAAGAACTACATAGAGGAGACTTTCCAGGACACAGCACCCCCGGTCTGACCGCCTCTGTGCTGTCGAGGAGGATGAAAATCTGAGGGAAAGAGAACATTAAGCTGGAGCAGAGGGAAGTGATCCCGTAGTCGGGCTCCTCCTTGCAGATGATGTCGTGGTCTCCTCTCACGCTGAGAACACCTCTCTGAGGGAGGGGACCTGTAGCGATGCGTGACTCACCCCTGTGGCGCCTCCTGCTGGTTGTCCAGGGAATTAACTCTTCCAGCTTCTGGAGCGCCCTCTGCTGGCCAGTGTCCCACTGCCACTGGCTCCTGTGCCCCTCCTGGGACGCAGTGCACCTTGTGTTTGTGTTTGCCACTGCCCCCTGGCAATACCCCTGCAGTTTCAGGGTCTCCTCACCTCAGTCACAGGCTACTGCCAGTCACCAATTCACCCCCACGCCCTGGGCAGACTGCAGTGTCAACCAATCATCATAGGCGAGGTTGGGTCTGGATCTGCTGCCTCTCTCTGCAACCCAGTGCCTCTATGGGGCCTTGGACAAGGCCCTGCAGCCTGGGGAGTTGCCAGCCTGGCGCTCCCCACCCCTCTGGCCTTTCCCCAGCCCTGCCTCACTCCAGGCACCCCTCCCTCCCTCTCTCTCTCTCTGAACGCAGAGAGAGATTATCTGTGCTTCTGGCTCAAAGCCTTTTTATAGGGGCTGGCTGTGGTCTGTTTGAGGCATGGCTGCAGCTGTGCCTACTTCCCCAATCAGCCTGGGAGCTGCTTGCCCCAGCCACAGCCCTCTGCTGGGCTGTTCTAAGCCCCTCGGGACAGGAGCGGGTGACCACCCCGCTACAGGACCCCAATTATTAGGAAGAGACAGGTAATAGTAATGGGGGATTTGATCATTAGAAATACATATATATGGGATTGTGATGACCAGGAGAACCACCTGGTGAATTGCCTACCGAGTGCAAAGGTTGCAGATCTCTCGAGACATCTAGAGAGACATATATGAGTACTGGGAAGGAGCTGGTGGTCGTGGTACATGTAGGTACCGATGACATAAGGAAAGGTAGGAGAGAGGTCCTGGAGGCCAAATGTAGATTGCTAGGTAAGAGATTAAAGTCCAGGATCTCCATGGTAGCATTCTCTGAAATTCTTCTGGTTCCATGTGCAGGGCCATTTAGACAGGCAGAACTGCAGGGTCTCCATGCGTGGATGAGATGATGGTGTAGGGAGGAGGGTGTTAGGTTAATAAGGAACTGGGGACCTTTTGGGAAACCAAAATGGAACTAGATTGCTGGCATGTCAAATGAAAAAGGTCATAGAGGTTTTAAACTAAGGGCTGGGTGAAAGCCGAGAATTCAGAGGAGCACACGGTTCAGAGAGACACATTCCTTAGAGGAGGATCTATTAACAAATTCTCTATATCCTAGTAAGGAGGAGAGGATAGATGCCAATAAAGTACTGATAAGAACTGAAGAGAAACAGTCAAACAAAAAAAGTCCCATTGAATTACATCACATGAAGGCAAACAATTAAATATTGACAAATTCTGTAAGTGCCTGTATGCAAATACAAGAAGTCTAAATACTAGGATGGGTGAACTTGAGTGCCTGGTTTTAAAGGAGAATATTGATATAATAGGCATCACAGAAACTTGGTGAAACGATTATAATCAATGAGACACGGTAATACTAGGGTACAAAATATACAGGAATGACAGAATAGATCCTGCTGGTGCGTGAATGGCACCGTATGTGAAAGAAAGCACAGAGTCAAATATAGTAAAAATCTTAAATGATTCAAACAGTACCATAGAATTGCTATGGACAGAAATTCTGTGCTTGAATAAGTAGGAATATACTACTGACCACCTGACCAGGATGGTGATGGTGATTGTGAAATGCTCAGGGACATTAGAGAGGCTACAGAACCAGAAAATCCAACAATAATGGGGGATTTCAACTATCCTCTTATTGACTGGGTACATGTCACCTCAGGACAAGATGCAGAGATAAAATTTCTAGACACCATTCATGACTGTTATTGAAACAACTAGTCTGACTCCTGGAACCCACAAGGGGAGAGGCAATTCGTGATTTGGTCCAAGAGGTGAATATATATGAAGCACTTGGTAATAGCAACCATAATGTAATTACATTTAACATCCTTATGGGGGGGGGGGGAAATACCAAATAAACCCATGAGAGCAACATTTAACATCAAAAAGGGGAACTACACCAAAATGAGGAGGCTAGTTAAACAGAAACTAAAAGGAACAGTCACGCAAGTGAAATGCCTGCAAGTTGCATGGGAACTTTTTAAAATACCATCATAGAGGCTCAAACTAAATATATACCCCAAATTAAAAAAAAACAGTAAGAGGGCCTAAAAAAAATGCCACCATGGCTAAACAAAGTAAAATAGGCAGTTAGAGACCAAAAGACATCTTAAAAATTGGAAGTCAAATCCCACTGAGGAAAATAGAGAGGAGCATAAAATCTGGCAAGTCAAGTGTAAGTGTATAATTGGACAGGCCAAAAAAGAATGTGAAGAGCAATTAGCAAAAGACAGAAAAACTAACAGCATCACAATCAGGAAGTTTGCCAAACAATCAGTGGGGCCACTGGATGATTGAGGTGCTAACGGAGCACTCAAAGAAGACAAGGCCATTGTGGAGAAGCTAAATGAATAATTAATTTGCATCTACTGTCACTGCAGAGGACCTGAGGGAGATTCCAACGCCTGAGCCATTCCTTTAGATGACCAATCTGAGGAAGTGTCCCAGATTGGAGGTGCCAATAGAGGAGGTTTTGGAACAAATTGATAAATTAAACAGTAATAAGTCACTAGAACCAGATGATATCACTCAAGAATTCTAAAGTAACTCAAATATGAAATTGCAGAACCACAAACTGTGGCATGTAACCTATCACTTAAATCAGCCTCCATACCAGATGACTGGAGAATAGCTAATGTAATGCCGATTTTTAAAATAGGGTCCAGAGGTGACCCTGGCAATTACAAGCCAATGAGTACTAACTAAAGTACCAGACAAATTGATTGAAACAGTGGTAAAGAACAGATTTATCAGACACATAGATGAATGCAATATGTTGGGGAAGCATCAGCACAGCTTTTGTAAAGGAAATCATGCCTCCCCAATCTATTCGAATTCTTTCAGGCTGCCAACAAACATGTAGAGAACAGCGACCCAGTGGCTATACTGTACTTAGACTTTCAGAAGGCCTTTGACAAGGTCCCTCACCAAAGGCTCTTAAGCCAAGTAAGCTGTCATGAGATAAGAGGTGAGGTTCTCTCATAGATCCGTATATAAACAATAGGGGGGAAAGGATAGGAATAAACAGTCACTTTTCACAGAGGAGAGGGGCAAATAGAGGGATCCCTAAAGGAGCTGTACTGGGACCAATGCTGTTCAATATATTTGTAAATGACCTGGAAAAGGGACAAAATTTGCGGATGATGCAAAATTACTCAAGATAATTAAGTCCAAAGCAGACTATGAAGAGTTACAAAGGGATCTCACAAAAATGGGTGACAGGGCAAAAAATGGCAGATGAAATTCAGTGTTGATAAATGCAAAGTAATGCACATTGGAACTTATACACAACTATACATACAAAGTGACGGGGTCTAAATTAGCTGTTACAACTCAAGAAATCTTGAAAAGAGAAAGAGATCTTGGAATCATTGTAGATAGTTCTCTGAAAACATCCGCTCAATGTGCAGCAAGGATGAAAAAAGCTAACAGAATGTTAGGAGAGATAATACGACAGAATATATCACAATGCCACTATATAAATCCATGGTACGCCCACATCTTGAATTCTGGGTGCAGTTCTGGTCACCCCATCTCAGAAAAGACATATTAGAATTGTAAAGTACAGAAAAGGGCAACAAAAATAATCAGGGTTATGGAACAGCTTCCATCTGAGGAGAGATTAAAAAGACTTGGACTGTTCTGTTTAGAAAAGAGGAGACTAAGGGGGGATATGATGGAGGTCTGTAAAACTATGACTGATGTGGAGGAAGGGAATAAGGAAATATTACTCTTCCCATAAACACACGAAACAGGGGTTACCCAATAAAATTAATAGGTGGGAGTTTCAAACAAATATGAGGGAGTTCTTCTTTACAGAACACGCAGTCAATCTGTGGAATTTGTTGCAATGGGAAGTTGTGAAGGCCAGAAATATAACTAGGTTTAAAAAAAATTAGATCGATTCATGGAGAATAGGTCCATTAACCAAGATGGTCAGGGGGGCAACCCCATGCTCTGGGTGTCCCTAAACCGCTGATTGCCAGAAGCTGGGACTTCACTCGATAATTGCCCTGTTCTGGTCATTCCTCCGAAGTGTCTGGCAGTGGCCACTGTTAGAAGATGGGATACTGGGTTCTATGGACCCGGTAGGGCCACGCTTATCTTTGTATGCTGGAATAAGCCCCTCAACTGCTCTCTCCGACATTGTATCTGCCCTCCCTTTTGAGTGTTTCCAGAGGATAGGATAAAACCTAAACCCTCCTGCTTCAGGCCATGAGCCACCAGCCACTGATAAGGCTAGGGAGAAATTTTCCCTCTGCACGTGCTATTCCAGAATTATCTGGTAGGGGGTTCTTACCCCTTCCTCTGGACAGCTGGGTGTGGCCACTTTTGAAGATAGGACACTGGGCGAGGTGGAACCTTGCTGTGACCTGGGCTATACAGGGCCTGTGTTCCTATGACAGCCCATGACAGACATTAGCACTTCAGGGCAGGGTCACAGATGAAAAAGCTGCGCAAGACCATCCAGTCTGCCTGCTGGGAGTCTGAACAGGTGTTATTTAGCAAAGACCTCTTCATGTTCTGTATAGAAATTAGAGATGGAAAAGAATTCCTAAACCCAGGTTAGAAGGGTCCCTACTGGCCTTCTCTAGAGTCTTGTCCAGGGTAATTTGAAGGTCCCAGGCGAATGCATCAGTTCAGGTGGAGTTCCCGTTTCAGGTGCAGGGCAGTGCTGGGAAGCACAGAGGCACCTTGCAGGGGCCTTGGAATTAAAACAAACACAAACACTATTCAGATCCCAGGAAATGCAGTGACAGGTGCACGTCTGAACACGAGGCACCCAGCTTAATTCTGCCCTCTGCCCCAGGAAGATTGTCTGGTGACTTGTGCTACAAATGCAGTTGTAACCCCGCCTTGCCTGGGCTTCTAGTATGTGTGTTTTTCCTGTTCTTGGAAGGTAACATGTGCTCACCCTACTGGTCTGTGCCAGCAACCACAGCCAAGTTAGTGTGTGAGAATTTCCTCAGGGTTTGTTTGTTTTTTAATGTTCCTCAGTTCCGCTGAAATTAGCCCTTCTCAGCTTCTCTGCAGCCCTAGGAACTCAGTGGCCCATGGAGGTCCAAAGGTAGGCAATGCCTGTGGGTCTGCTGGCGAAGCACGGTCCCTTGTGGCATGCAGTCCTTGTGCTGCAGATCTCCTGTCTGCAAAATGGGAGTCTCAGTCCTGCAAATCTCTGTAGGGCCTGACGATCAGGGCTCCTGTCTTGCGAAGCTGAGGAGGACATGTAAGAAGCAATTTCCTGCTCATTGACCTTTAAATGTTCCACGCAAGTTCCCTGCTCTCTGTGGGGGGGGGGGGGGGCGAGGTGGGGGGGGGGGGTGTCTAGGGGAATGCCCAGGTTACAAAAGGGAGGAGGATCTGAGGTATATACAGGAAGGAGGAGGAGTACGGGAAGGTACAGGAAGGAGGAGGAGTTTAAGGGGTGTGCAGGGGGATGTACAGGAGGGAGAGAGAACTGGGACATACACTCCAGTTGCTCTATGTTGCTTTAGGTCAGGGGTAGGCAACCTATGGCATGCCTGCCAAAGGCGGCACGCGAGCTGATTTTCAGTGGCACTCACACTGCCCAGTCTGGGGGGTTCTGCATTTTGAATGAAGTTTCTTAAACATTTTAAAAGCCTTATTTACTTTACATACAACAATAGTTTAGTTATATATTATAGAAAGAGGTCTTCTGAAAACATTAAAATGTATGACTGGCATGCGAAACCTTACATTAGAGTGAATAAATGAAGACTCGGCACGCCACTTCTGAAAGGTTGCCGACCCCTGCTTTAGGTGATACAAAGCAGTGTGCACCCACTGAATTGGCTTATGCTGTGAGTCTGGCCCTGGAGGTTACAATAAATATAACCTGAGGTTGACACTTCATATAATCACATCATTAAAAATAAACTCTGGGGACATTCTCTGGGAATTTCTTGTTTCATGGATGAAATTTTACAATAAAAGAACCCAAGGAAATTCCCAGAAAAAAAAAATGTTAAGAGGAGTTACGACTGAGTCCTTGTTGGTAAGACAAGGTAATATACAGTGCAGGGATATTGTGATAATCCTCAAAACAAGCTGTATAAACCCAGGAAAATAAAATCTCCATGTTTTAATATAAAGCAGGGCACAGTGAGGGCCAGTCGCTGGTCAGAAAGGATAAGTATTTGCTGCAGAAAATTTTGAATAGAAACTAGAAAGTGAGAGACGGAGCAGAACTGTTTACAGAGTGAAATGCACTTTGGCTTTGTCTAGACTGGGTTTGTCCAGACACGTGCTAATGTGCTTTAAAACACCTCTCAGCATTTAGTGTAGACAAAGAGAGAGTGATGTATAAAAATGTGTTATGTGGTTGTGCTCAATCTAGGCGGTCTCCTCAATAACAAACACCCCTAATTGCAACCTCAGCAAATACTCAGTGCTGAGAGATGTGCAGAGTCCGAGTTCCAATGGGCTCCATGTTTGTGGGGGGAGCATGACGTCATCACTAAGAACCGTGCCATGCTGCGGAGGGGGACTAATGTGTGGTGGGTTTTGTTAGCTGGTGAAGTTCTGTGGGAAGAGGTGGTGTGTCACAGCTGGTGGAAACGTACCATGAGCCCATTAGGGTCTGTCCCACAGCTTACCGTTACCTTGCTTCTACAGGTGTCACTGGGGGATGTTGCACTTACTGAACCTTCATCCTGGCTGTACAAAGTGTTTGTTGATGTGACTTCCTAGGGTTTCGATACGGCGAATGTAGGAGGGTTTGGGGGGAGGCATGGAAGGGGGACAAGGAAGCCTGTTTCATCCCCTATGGTGTAGAGATATGGCGATAGGAGGAGTGTCTTGAGGTGCAGGGGAATGTGACACAGTGTGGTGGGGAGCCTGTCAAGTTGGTCTCTACCCTCTTTAATTCCCAGAGAATGGTGTCTGAGCCTGCCAAGTGCCACAGCTGCTCCACAAAGGTAGCCACAGAGCCTCAGAGCACAGGAGCCTCGCCTAAAGCTTCACAGTCCCCGCACAGGGGCCTGTAGCTCCAATATCTAGGGAACCCCAGCTGCAACTCCTCATCTCAAACGCGGTTTGTGGTACAAAATGTCTCCTCGCAGCTCAACAGGACACCACTGTGTAACTGAACCAAGCCGTGAGCACGCCCCTTTGGCTTAGGTAAAGGTGGCCTGAGCTGGAGAGTGCGAGTTCAAATCCCTCCTCTTCCTCGCTGCTGGAATCTCTGGAGGAGCATGCTAAATGATCAGGCTGTGAGCCCAGCTGTATAAGATCCTGACCCTCTGGCACCACAGCAGCCTTTCCCCACTGTGCTGTCCCTTCAAAAGAAGCACCACCAGGGCCAGTCTCAGAAACCTCAGAGCTGCTGATTTGAGAAAACTCACCTAGTTCAGTCTAGACCGTGCTGCCAGCAGCTGGTGCCAGAAGAAAGGTTCCTGGGGCCTCCTTGCGCATCTGCTCTGCCGGGGGTCTTTTGTTACATACAAATAGCCCCAGCCCCGAGACACACTACTCAGCACATTTATTTCACAAATAGGCATCACGCCTCAGGCTAGTTGGGGCCTGTCTTGGCTTGGGTTCCTCTCTCCTCTGCAGGTGCTCACAAATGCTCCCTCTCACCGACTGGGCTTCATTTCCCTGTTTGAAATCTCTGGACGTTTAAACAACGATGAAGGGAGAATTTCATTCTGCCACTTCCACGGACTGAACATGGGAAAGGAATGATCTGAGAACAGCCGGGAGCTAAGAATACTCAGCTCTGCGAGCCAGCTGCTGCTCAGCACCGGCCCTCTGCAGTCCATCCCAGCCTTCCTCTCCATGGGCCTGGCACTGCTTGGAGGAGACTGGCTTCTGTATGGGCAGCATCCTCCTGCTTTGAGGATGTTTCGGTTGTGAGTAAGTCTCCGTTCACCCAGCCACTGGGAAAGCTGTTTTGCATCCCTGCTAAGCTGATCCAACGAGCTCTCTGGGACTTTGCCACAGACGCAGCTTCATCCCCCAGGAGGCAGGGCCATGCTACTGCTGGCTTTTCTGTGTGCAGCAGGAATGTGAGGAGTGGACGGAAGCTCAAAGGGAGTCTCCTGCGTGCAAGAACAGGAAGCTGAAGTCAGAGCCACATGGAACCACGCACCAAAAGAGCAAGGATCTGCTTTTGCCTTCGCTTCCAGTCCTGATGCTGGGCTGGCCTGGCCTCCGTGCAGCCTCCTCACAGGTTATGTAGGAGTTCGGCTGGGATCGCCCCTCCTGGCCCACATGACTCCATGAGCAGCAAGGAAAATCCCAGCAAACCTTTCCTCTCACTGCCCTGCCTGCGCCGCACAAAACCTACCCTGCCTAGGAAATCAGCAGCAATACTTGGCATTAAAATGCAGGAAGTATTCAACATCCTATGCGCTTTCCGCCCCGCTGCACACGTCTCTCTGTACACACTGATATCCTCTCCCCAGACCTGCACTGCCCTCCCACCTCCAGACTCAACCCCGGGGCCTGCCTCCTCATGCAGAAATGTGCCAAACGCAGCTTTGTGTCCTTGCTCCTCTGGCATGTCCCACCTGAAGATCTGAAAGTGCTCTGTAAACACTCATGCAGTCTCTCAACCCTCCCTCCCATGCCCACATGATGATTGCAAAGTAAGAAATATACAGCGATTGTGTCACCTGCCACTAAAATGCTACTGCCTCAGGAGCGGGACTCGGCAGGTATGTTACACTACACAGCCATTTAGGAGAGGAAATGAAGGTGAATATCACAGTGCAATTGCTACTACAGGGAAAATTTACAGAGGCCGAGTGGAATTGCCTGAGTAGGAGTTTGCCCAGGATGTTGGGCAGAGCACCCTGGCTCTTACAGGAGTCTGAATGGGGTCACAGCCTTTCTTCTCTATATTTTGCAAACACATGCCTGCAATTTTTGTGCCCAAAACCTGAGAGTGCAAAAAGGGAGGCCAGGGTGAAAGCCTAGCCCCATCAAAGTCAGTGGGAGTTTTGCCAATGCTTTAATGGGACCAGGAGTTCTGAAATCCACCCAAAGTGTCGTGGGATCTTTAAAGAGAACACCTTCTAGCAGGTTAGCACTCCCTAGCCTTCCAGTGGGCCCGTGCTTAGGCAAGGGCACCCCCTACTTATCCCCAGGACCTAGCTGTTCCCATTCACATACGTACCCAGGCTGATCCACTGGCACTCGAGAGCTGATGGTGCAAGGTGCTCTGGCTGAGTACATGGCAGGAAATAACCTGCCATTTCAGGCTGAGCCTGGAAGCTTTGCCGGGCGGTATTGTCCCCCCGTGTTTGCCACATGGATGATATTCAAGTGAAACCTCTAGCACCTCCTGGGAACTGCAGCAGCAGCAGCGGCTCCAACACCAGTACGCAAAGCGCGTGCTTGGGGCAGCAAGCCACTGGGGGCACTCTGCCAGTCGCTGCAAGGGTGGCAGGCAGGTTGCCTTCGGCGGCGTACCTGCGGAGGGTCCACTGGTCCCGCAGCTTCGGCGAACCCACCACAGGCAAGCCGCCGAAGGCAGCCTGCCTGCCATGTTTGGGGCAGCAAAATGTCTAGAGCCACCCCTGTGCGGCAGGAAAGACCATATATAACAGCTGGCCCCTTGCCTCAGGTGAGTGGGGAAACCTCAGTGCTGCTGTACTCTTTGAGTCTAAGCGGGAATTCGGTGTGTGTTTAGTGGCTGTAACTCCAGCAGCGTGGAAAGAGCCCATAGGAAGTGGCCAGCTTTCTCCCAGCCACTGTCAGCCTATGATTTATCTGAAAGTCACCCAGAGCCAGATGTGTGAGCCAAACAGCTACAGGAAACGCTGTTCCCTGGGGGTTTGTTCTGCACAGGACCCTCCTGTTCTGGAGCTGGCACTGCATAGCCTGCCGGCTCACTCCCAAGGCAGGACCCAGTGTGTCTCTGCAGAGCACTTTGTCAAGGAGCCAGCTACTTATAGGTTGCACTCTGGTGAGCTGCTTTCTACAGCCCTTCTCTCTTCATTGAGCCTTGCTCTCATGCACCGTTCAGCTGCTTCAGAGGAAGGGGCAAAAACACCTGCAGTTGGCACTTACGGGATACAGTGTGCGCGTGGGGAGTTCCTCCTGACCCCCACCAGTTAGGGCTAGGTTGAAGCTGAATAAATTCAGACTGGAAATACGGTGTAAAATGTTACCTGTGAGAGCAGTTAACCATGGGCAAGGGCGGTGGTGGATTCTCCATCACAGTCACTGTTCAGATCAAGATTGGATGTTTTGCTCTAGGAATTACTTTGGGACAGTTCTCTGGCCTGTGTCATACAGTAGGTCAAACTAGAAGACCACAATGGTCCCTTCTGGTCTCAGAATCTGTGATTCAAGGACCCAGAGAGGTGTATGAGGGCTTTGAATTATTTCTCCGGATGTAAATTACCTTGCATTTCAATACATATTTGGTAAAAAATATTCAAATGAATAAAATATTGTTCTGGTTTGAATTCTATAAAAAGGAAACAACTTCAACATTTTGAAAATTTTCACATTGTTTCTCTTCTTTTTGATCAGCTCTAGCCATTGTCCATACTGCAGTAAATCATTAACATTGGGCCTGTGTCTGCCTCCAACCCAGTGGTGTCCTGTGTAGCTCAGTACCAAAAGTACATTCTGCAGATAGTTACAGCTTGTTCTTCCCTTCACTATTCCAAGCCAGGTGGGGGGGATGCATTTTCATAGCATAATATACAGGGCTTCACTATATATAATGCAGAGAGCATTCAATATATAAATTCATTAACATCATTAATATCCACAATTATTCTCTCATGACTAACCTAAATAATGTGTAATCTCCAAATTTTGCCACCACCCTTCTTCCCCTCCCCATTTCCAGACCATTAATAAATCTATTAAATAACACAGGGCCTAGTATGGAGCCTTGCAACACCTCCAATTAACCACTTAGGTTGAAAATTGACTGTTTATTCCTACTCTTTGCTCTCTGTCTTTAAACTAGTTTCTATCCATGACGAATTTCACCTTGCAACTCATGACAACTTAGTTGTCTTAAACTTTCACGAGAGACTCTCTCAAAGGCTTTTTGAAAGCACAAATAATTATGTCAGCAGGTTCTCCCTTTACCAGCTATTTTTAGTAACACATTCAAAACATTGTAATAGACTAGAGAGGTATGAGTTTCCATTTTAGAAGCCACCCTGGTTAGTTCAGATCATACCATGATCATCGAGATGTTTTACTATTTTATTTTTAATTATTATTTCAACCACTTTCCCTGGTATGTAGCCCCTGTTGGAAGTGCTAGGATGGCTCTGGATGGACACTTTCTGGAAATTGAACTGGCTCTCTGGGAGTGGGAGTCTCTCTCTCCTCCAAGGTTGTACAAGGAAGATTGCACATGGCGGTGATGTGAGAGTGCTGCTCTAAACTCTCCACTCTCTCCCGTTGCAGTGGCTCACCATGACCTGGAGAACACCATGAACTGCAGTTTCATTGAGCCACCATCAGTAGTGGAGCAACCATCTCCCTCCTGGTCCTCCCGGGGCTCCTTCTCCTCCTTTGACACCACCGACGAGGGACCAGTGTACTGTGTACCCCATGAGGGTGAGTGGACGTTGGGCAGGGTGGGCAGAGCCAGGAGCCTGATAGTTCTGCTGGATAGAATGATCCCCACTGCCACTGCTAATCAATTTGGGCTCTCCAGCTCTGGGTTGTTCCCCTGGCAGAGCATCCCCTGTGATGCAGGGGGGTCACATGCCTTCACAAGTGGGGAGTGATACAGAATGTCTGTCAGTGCACACTGGGATTGGCACCAGCCTACCCATCCGCCGAAAGACAGCCCTGCCCAACAGATGGGAGCTCAGCAGAGATGCTGCCCCGCCTTCCCCCAGTTGCACTCTTTCCTTCTCTGTCTAGTTGACATCTCAGAGGCACGCCACCAAGGCTCATCCTGGAGGTTCCTCTGCTCTTGAAGCTGTCCAAAGCGTGTACAATGCTTTGTGTGGTTCTCCCAAGCCAATGGGACGATTCTTTCTCCTTCAAAAATAAAGCAACCAAACCAACACCCTGACAACACCAAAGCAGCTCTAAAATAAAAGCCATGGTTATTTTAGAAACCAAGAGAACATATCTCTCTGCTCAGAATGGACACTGTTCCTGCACATCCTCATTCTGGGACACTGGGCCCAGGACTCCTGGATGCCGCACCAACCTTTTAGGAGAGCCAAGCATTTCACCTCGTGGCAATCCATGTCTCAGCAGGCTCTTGTCCAAGAAAACCATGCTTCTGGGACCTTAGTTGTAGGTTGTCAGCCTCCAGCATGTGGCCATGTTGTTGTACTGAGGGGTTTTGAGCTGTATTCTGGCTGCTCCATTGCCCTAGGTTGTCTGATCAACCCCTTCAAGAGAGCCAATCCCAACATACAAATGAGGCTGCTCTGCTCTGAGGGGGTAGCTAGTGGGGACGGTATGGCAGGCCCATGTGAGGGGGTGGGTATAAGGCCTATGGGACAATGGATGTGTGGGGGTATATAACAGGACTATGGGAAGGGGTATAAGGTCCATAGGGCAGTGAATAGCAGGGACAGAATGACCATGGGGGTAGTATAAAGCATTGCCTGATTATAGCTTGTGTCTCAACCCTTTCCTCCTGTCCCTTCGCTGTGGAGCCCTCATGCCCCATCCTGGCTCCTGTGCACCATGGCACAGTGTAATGTATCTGTGCTTTCTCTTTTGCAGAGAGTGTGGGTGAAAGCAAAGAGCGAGGCCCTGCCTGCAGCCTGGTGGAGAAGCTGGCACCCCCAATCAGCGCGGAGGAGGCTGGAGAGTACACCTTCTTGAAAGAGACAGGCTCCGTCAAGGCCTTCCAAGCAGACAGCAGCGAAACACCCCTGCTCAAATCCTCTGACAGCGAAAGGTCATCCTGTGGCTCCGGCTCCACCAGCGGAGCCCTCTATGCCAAAATCGCCCGCCTCTCCAAGCAGTCCAAGGACGAAGATGAAAATACAATGGACACCAAAAGCCCTGGAGTGAATGGTAAATCCCCCTCCCCGGAGAGAACCAAGCCCCCTCCCCCTGATCCCTCCACAAAGCCTAAAGTATCCTGGATTCATGGGAAATACAACTCCACCCAATCCAACTCGCTACCCGCTCCCAGCAGGTCGCCCGAGAGAGCGGCCATGCAGCCTGATTGCTCTGAGCACACTCAGGCCAAGAGAAAGAGAAGCCCGAGTGAGACCTCGGCTGGTCTCCATGGAAAAGCTGATGACAAGGGCAGCACGAGGAGCAAAGAGAAAGTGCAGAAACATCTGAAAGAGCTGAGCTTCCCAGAGGGCAAAGCTTCTTTCTCTGGGGAGCCCCAGTCACCATCCAAGCCCAAGCAGAAGACCAAGGCCAGTTCGGAGCAGATGGAGAACATCAATGGGGCCGTCCAAAATGCTCTGAAAAAAATGGGAACTTACCACCCAGACAGGAAAGGAGGGGAAGGCAAGGAAGCCCCCCGGAGCCCCAGTCACAGCAAGCCACGCTCCGAGGCCATCCACCCCCATTTGTCTTCGGAGGCAGCCACTTTACTGGCTGCTCAACTGAAGGAAAAGACTCAAAGCCTCAACAAGAGCGATAGCAGCACCCGGCAAAATGGGGTGAGTCCTTTGCAGCCCCAGAGGGAGAAGCCCACCCCTCCGCAGAAAGCCAAGCGCTCTGTGGCCACCAGCAGCAGCCAGAAATCCAGCAAGCCTGCGCTGCCAACCTCCCCCAACCTGCAGAAACTGATCAGCCCTGTATCGGAGACCGCGGTCAATGAGGCCAAAAGGGCAGAGAAGCAAAATTCCAGCAGCAGCAGCCAGGAGCACGCGCCCCTGAGTGACCAGACCAGCAAAAAAACACCCATTAAAAAGCCCCCTAGGAAGAAGAGCAGAGAAGCCACCTTGGAGCAGCCCAAAGCAGCCATAATGCCCCCTCAGACAGTTCAGTAGAGGAGTCCCGTGGGCCCCAGGAGCTGGCCTGGTACTGCACCAGACAAGTGTTGGCAGGCAGAGGAAGTCTCTCTGCTCTCAGCAAGTCTGCAGGAAGGGTCAGTGGAAATGGAGGTCTGAACTGGGAAGTGGGCTCTGGAGAAGCCTCCGAGCCATCTCTGTCCCACACTGGGGCCTCGGACTCTTTGCCCATCACAGACTCCCACCTCCAAGCTGCGCTGCACCCATTGCCATGTATCTTCTCCTCCCGGGGGCTGGAGCAGCTTGCGTCCCATGTTTCTTTTGCAGGGAGAAGGACCGCATGGAGCTCCCCAGATGTGGAAGGGTTGGCCGGGTTGCATTGGCCTGCCCTGAGTTCTGAGGGGGGAGCTACATGAGACTCTGAGCAGGGCCCCTTGTCCTTTTTGTAGCAGTATTATTGGTTGCATAAGCAGCGCTTGTTTACTAGAAATCCCCATGTTGTATTCTGCAGTAACGGATTAGCTTGCTTCCTGTATCCTAATCCGGTCTGTCGCATTCACATTGGCGAATGGCAGCCAGAGGCCAAGGCTCTTGCTCCGTGTATTAGAGGGGCAGACAAAGCCAGTGCCAGTCTTCCCTTGTTGCTAGCCATGTGCCTAAGGCCAAGGGCCCCTATGTGGTCCATCCTGAAAGTGGCTGTGGCACGGAGGAGCCGGCTGTGGAGCCTGCATGATCCAGAGCAGTGGAGCACTGGGACCAGCGGTGCTCACTCTCTTGGGTTTAGTTTGTGTTTCTTCCTTGCCATGTAGCTTTTTATCTTCTGAAGATGTAAACTCCCCCCAGGCATCACCTTCCTCTTCAGGCACGCTGCTTCGGTCAGCGTGGGGTCGAGCTGGTTTCGACTGATGCCCCCTCTGGTGTCTGAGGATGTTGCTGCTGGTGGTGGCTGTGAAGAAAGTACTATTTATGGCCTGACGCCATTCAGAGATGCTGTCCCAGTTAAGGGGGTCCATTCCACTGGAGTTGTGTGGCGTGATTGGTACTACAGAATTTGGCACATCTGCAGAAAGCTTTCCTAATAAAAGTGTATTTCTTCTCTATCCTTGGTGCTCTCTCCTCCCGTGCCCTCTGCCGATCACTGCCTGCTGCGTGGCTGCATTAAGGCTCCCACCGGGCTCCTTTCGGTTTATTTTAATGCTTAGCGGTGTGAGACCCTGTCCCTGGATCCAGCCCTGCTCCCTCTGGAGGGGACGTGGAGTTCCTTGCAGGTTATGGGGAGGAGCCACACACCTTCAGAAGAGACCTTCAAATCCAAATGTCTCAATGACACAGACCAAGTCCCTGCCTGGCACCCCTGTGCAGGGCACACTGTCTGAAATGGCTGCCTTCTCCCACCCCCAAGGTGGCTGCTTTTCAGCAAGGTGCAGTTATGGGAATGGCATCATAAGCTGTTAGTATTATCATTCATTTACTCTGTCACCTCAGCCTTAGGGCCTCTCAGCTGGTCGGAATGAACCTTAAGCTGCTTCTCTGCCCACTCAGCCCACGGCCTAGCCACTGATAAGTCCTTTATGTACAAAACAAGCACCATATTGAAATGAGGAAGCAAATAAAGGGGAAATGGAGCTGGTGCTGTATGGCCAGCCTAAAGCTTCCAAAGTCATGAGCTGGACCCCAAAAATTCATGCAAGCCAGAATTTCCAAATGAGCTAAGCAGGTAAGTGCCCAAATCTCTCTAGTGGTTATAGACAGTATAGCCGTGTCTGACAAAGCCCCTCTTTGGGGCCCCAGCAGAGATGGAATCCTGGACCTCTGGATGTAAAGTCATAAAACTACCCTCTCACCTGAAAACTAAACTATACTGAACCCTAACTTACAACTAGAAACTGTCTACCTGCAAGAAAAACCAGGAGGCTGAGCAGTCTGGGTGGACATGCGTGGGTTCTGTCTCAGGCTGTGGTGGGAATGAAGGAACTGAGGGCCTTTTGCCTGTGCACCCCTAGAATAGCCTCGGTATCTGCTGTGAGAAGGCATAGGGCGCCTGCGGGGGCCAAACAGGCACTGCTAGCTAGACTGCACCAATGAAGGGCTCAAGAGGCACAGACACACCTGAAGTGGAGCACCCATAGAAACACTACTTGAAGAAGAACCAGCTGTTAGCGTGGAGACAGTCGCAAAATTGGAAACCTCCATATGCAGTATAGCCACTGGAGGGTGACATAGCCACAGTGTTAGCAGGGGTTACAGAAGCACGTAATTTGGCACGTTCCTTCCGAGAGACAGTGTGGCAAAGTAGATGAGATGTGGGTCTGTTATATTAGGAGCCTGTGTTTCATTTTCATCGCTACCATTAGTGACATTGGGCAAAGCACTCGTTTTTGTAGCTGGGAAAAGAGATGAGCTATTGTTATCTCCCCTCAGACAGCAGTATGAGGCCTTAGTTAATAAGAAGCGGAGCAGATATATTATCAACTGGCAGTGGAAGAACTAGGACTACCACTCATGATCTCCTGACTTGCATCTCACCACAACTGCCCATAGGCAACCAGGCATTCACTCATGCTGTGTTTCCCCCATATTATTGATGGTAGGAGCTTTTCATGAGAGCTCCTGCAGCAGGGGCCAGAATCACAACACTGCAAGAGTTAGCAATGCTGTGAAGCCCTCCTGAGGTGCAGTGGGATGTCTGTAGCCCTTCTATAAGAGCAGCAGGGAAGGGAAGCAGGTGAGCCACAAAGGTGTGAGCTGGGCTAGGTTGGGGGGCTTGCCTTAGCTTCTGGGGGCCTTTCACAATTTCATCAAGGCAGAAGAGTCTGAACTAGCCCCCAAGACCCTTCTATAACTGGGGAGGCAGTGGACACAAACTGTGCTCTCTGTCTTCAAGAGACTCCTAGGCTGGCTCCCTTGGCAGGCCCCTTTCAAACTGGTTTAATTCACCCCTGGCACCGGAGGACAGTGAGGCTAGCCAGGAGGCCTGCAGGACCAGATTGGTAAAGGTATAACATGCCTGAGGATGCTTTTGGACACCTAATGGGATTTTCAGACGTGCCTAAGCACCTAATTCACATTGATTTCCACAGCCATTATTGCCTAGCATAACTCCTATCTCAGCCTAGCAACAGCTTTAGGAGCCTGAATACCTTGAACCATCCCGCCCTGACTGCTCGCTCCACAAAGAGGACTGCAGCGTTGCAAGGCCCAGTTCCTAGGCACCCTGCACAACACCAAGGAAGGCACCAGTGCTTTGTAGGGAGCGAGTGAGGTGCCTAAGAGAGGGCTTCACAGAAGCAGCCAAGCTGAGCAGGGAGCCGCTTGCGCTGGCCTGTAGGAAATGTAAAGGAAAGGGGCAGAACCTGGGGTCCAGATTCACAGAGATATTTAGAGTGTGTCTACACTGCAATTAGAAACCCAGGGCTGGCTCATGCCAGCTGACTCGGGCTCGCAGGGCTGTTGAATTGCAGTGTTGACATCTGGGCTTGGGCTGGAGCCCAAGCTGCAGGCTCCTGGGAGGGGGCTACACCGCAGTTTGACGACCCAGCAGCCCTTGAGACCCAGTCAGCTGGCACGGGTCAGCTGTGGGTGTCTCACCGCAGTGTAGATGTACCCTTAAGCACATGGCAGGCCGGAGGGAAGCAACAAGCTCTGCTGAGGATGCTCAGCCTCAGTCCCTCTCGGTGCCAAAGCCAGGTCAGCCTGTCCCTGGTGTAGCAGACCAAACCCAGCCCCAGAAGGTGCGAGAGCACCACCTAAGTAGCGCAGAGGGCATTAGGGCACTGGCATGGCAGGCTCGCTCCTGCCTACATTCTTGCCCCCAAACGGCTCGGAGACACCTTGTGCGGTTTATTTACAGCGTTCGCTCCCGCCAACTTTACAGCCTATGCAGCATTATAGCTACAGTGCCACAGAGTGCCAGAGACAAGGCAGGGCGGGGAGCACGTGGCTGTGCTGTTCCTCTCTTCCACGTCCTTCTTGTGCCTTTGGTACCTCTGGGCTAATGAGTTAATTTACCTTTTACCTCTCTCCAGCCAATGCCAAGCTCTCAATGGGGCGCAGTTCCCATTGTGAGGGGTGCACTGGGGTCTGATCTGTTTGCTGGCTCAGCTACTGCTGCTCAGCTCCGTCACACACCTGCCCCCTCGCCTGACACTCTCCCTCGCTTACCGGATGTGACACCCTATGGGAGTCTCACTCCAGCCCTAGGGTGATCAGCTCGGTCGGTCATTCATTCCCACCCACAGAACTCTCACGTGATGGGTAGGCTGCCCCCACAGCTCTGTTTTGGCCCATAAATCATTGCACCATGGAGTGGGGGGGGAGGGTCACTCTCCCTATCCTCTCCCTTTGCATCAGGCAGTGGATTGAGGACCCTCTACTCACCTGCCCGATTGCTCCAGGCCTGGGATTCTCCCGACTCTCCAAAGACAGCCTGTGCTGCTTCTCCTTGGGACTGCAGTGGGGTGGGGCACCTCCACGGGTCCCTTGACCGCTCCGAAGGAGCCTGGGGTGTTACTTTCTCCACCGTCCCTGCTTCCTTAAGTATGATCTGCTCCCCCTTGGTGGCCGACTCTCCTTTCCTCCCCTTTCACTTGAGTTAGGCTCTGTCTAGGGGTGTCTACATCTGCCCCCCTACCCCAGTTTGGGGTTTTTCTTCCCATCAGGCTCCATTTCCTCCTCTTGGGCTTTCTGTTTCTCCACCGCCACCTTCTCCCTGCCCCATTAGAGTGTTGCCACTCACGCAATTGGATTGGGATACTTGGTGTTTCTCTTAAAGCCCTGCCCCTGGAATCCTCTGCTTCTAGAGCCCCAGCTTCCACTACAAACAAAACTGACCAGCCAGCAAGCTGGAACACACAACCTCTGAAGCCAAGGTTCTCAAACTTCTTTTGCTGGGACCCCCTTTGAAAATATTTCAGGGTGTGATGACCCCCCCCTTCCCGATACCATGCCACCTTTACTTCTGCGCTGCTGCTGATGGCGGCGCTGCCTTCAGAACTGGGCGCCTGGCCAGCAGCTACCGCTCTCCGGGTGGACCCCAGCACTGAAGGCAGCACAGAAGTAAGGGTGGCAATACCACAACTCCCCTACAATAGGCTTGTGCCCCCCCTTTTGAGTAGGACCTCCCCCAGTTCAAGAAATGCTGCCCTAAAGGTTCTAAGACCAGCCAGAAAATGTACTTATCCCACAATGTTATTGTTTTAAATCTCATGATTTTTAAGCCAGGCTCATGATTTTGGGGAATAGTGGGGCTGACCTGGAGTTGGTGATGCTGCATTAAACCAGAGCTTTGGAGTCTCCTTGCTCTCTCACCCTGGCTGGCTGGGTGGAGCTCCTGGTTCTTCCTCTCCTCCCCTCAGCTGACTGCTGTTGAGCAAAGAGTTTTGCTCTGCCTCTCACAACAGCCCGTCTGGTCTGACCTGAGATCATGCGGTGGGGGCCAGGGAAAGCTGTGCCTCCCCAAACAGCCTGACAGGGCCCTGCCCACACTCCACCCCCAGGCCCCCTCCTGCCTGCTTCCAGTTCCCTTTCCGAGGGCTGAGAGGCTAGGGCAGGCAGGCTGGAGCATTGCTCGCAAGGCCCACGGCAGGGGCCACACTGTGCCACCCACCCGGCCACCCAGAGCTGGGGTTGGGGACACTCCAGCCATGCTGCCCACCTGGCACTCTGGGGCTGGGACTGTGGGGGTGGTGGCCACAGGGGAGGTGTGTGCTCTGGGCTGTGGCAGGGGAGGGAGTGGAAAGGGAGGGGAAGGGGTAGGTCCTCAAGCAGAGGGGGATGGGCTGGGGGCTAGCCTCCCCCAGTGTACACCCACGGGCCATGGCTGAGAGAAAGGCTCTGGGCTCTCATTTGCTTAGCCCCACCTCAGCAATTACTGTTTTAAAAGGTGCCAGCAAACAAGGTGGCGGCTTACTCTTGCTTTCTGCAAAAGGCTTGATATAAATTAAGAACAAGTAAGATTTATAAGAGAGCAAACCAGCCTGAATCCATATAACTAAACCCTGGATGCAGTGTTGCCAACTATCATGAGAGTCATGACAAAATCATGAGAATTATTGTTTTCCTTAAAGCCCCCGCTCCTGGAGTCATGTGGATGTGTGATTCTTTCAGTCATTGTTCGTAAAAAAAAAAAAGTAAGTTTCTAGCCCTCGTGACTGTGGAGAAAGTGTCAAAAATGTGACCTCAGCACATCCTAAAGTCTCAAAAAGCAGAAGGCAAATAAAAAGAACAGCAAACCTATTATTTTTACATAATCTCATGATTTTAAAGCCAAACTCATGATTTTTGGTGAGCCTGACTCATGATTTTTCACCATTTGAGTTAGCAATACTGTAGATATGAGTAGCCTCCAGTGGAGACAGCATTGAAAAGGAGAAAGGTGGTGAAGGCTGCTAGTAGATCCCCTGTTTTGATAGGGTTATACCAACAAAGGAATATAATTAAATGGAAGTTAGTTGGTCTGTATCACACCCAGCCACTTCATATAGTTACAGCATACTTGATGGGTATAAAGTTCTCACTATTTTAATGTTGTGGTTCCTAGGCTTTAATAAACAAACAAAGTCAATAATAATTTAGCACAGGACTCAGCTCTCTTCCAGTGCAGGCAGCAGAGTCACCTGGGGGGCGGGGGCAAGTGGGGCAATTTGCCCCAGGCCCTGCAGGGGCCTTCACAAGAGTTTTTGGTGCCCCTGGAGTGGGATCCTTCACTTGTTCTGGAGGCCCCCGAAAACTCTTTCAGGGCCCAGGCCCCCTGAGCTTCTGCTCTGGTTCTTCAGCAGCAATTCAGCAGCAGGAGCCCCCCCACCGCTGAACACCCCAGGCCTCTGAATCCTCTGGGTGGCCCTGGCATGCAGCTTGATTTTAGATCTATTAATAACAGAAAATGTATAATTGTCTCTGCAGAAGGGTCACTTATGGTGGGAAGTTTAAGAATAAGTGAGCTCAAGATTTTAGAACAGTCTTATAGTGGCATATGTTACAAGAAGTTTTGTCAAGTTGGAGTTTTTCTTAAGTATCTAGATCATTAGCTACTAATGATAAAGGTCAAACATTTAAAAACAGAAAAATCAAAATTAACATTTTAAAGAGACTGAAAAAAACTGCCAAGAGTCCTGTGGCACCTTATAGACTAACAGACGTATTGGAGCATGAATCCAACGAAGTGGGTATTCACCCACAAAAGCTCATACTCGAATATGTCTGTTAGTCTATAAGGTGCCACAGGACTCTTTGCTGCTTTTCCAGATCCAGACTAACACAGCTCCCCCTCTGATACTTGAAAAAAACCTGCAAACCTTGCATAAAAGAATGGGACATGCATTTAAACCCCTCTCCTTCCACAGAGGACCAGTACATGCCATACTTACAGAGAAACCTGAAGAGGTCTTTAGGTGAACTAGAAGTATTATGAAGGAGAAATAAGGCTTATAGATAAAGAAAACAGAAGGAAGAGAGTCAAATAAATACACACACAAAAAGTAAAATTTAAAACCAGGGAGATTGTTGAAGAAAGTAGGAGGTTTTGTACAAATCTTTACATTTCCATCAATAAAGAGCCAAAGGGGAAGAATATGGAATATAGTAATGAGGCCAACATACCAAAGTTAACTCAGGACCAGCTGACAGATGAGTCGAGGAAGAGGAGGTTCTGGAAGTGATTGAATCAAAGCCAACAGGAAAATCCCCAGAACCGGATGGGATCCCAAGAGCGTTTTGTAAGACGACATTAGATATCACTGCAAACAAACTAGCCACTTTATTTAATGATTTTATTCGTGAGGAGATTCCCCAATCAGTGGAAGAGGTGGAGAAAGTAGCAGTACCAAAACCACAAAAGGACAAGCTACTGTGTGGCTTGTTCAGCCCAAGCTCATGTCTTAATGTAGACAGGAAATTATTTTCAAAGACTGCTGACAGAAGACTAGAAGCTGTCCTTCCTCAGCTGAAGCTAATTGATTATATACATAATAGATAGCACATGTGTAACAGACAGATGACTAACAACGTTAGACAAATCATATGAATGAGTCATAATATGCAGAATAAAAGAGGTTTACTGGTGTCCTTAGCCAGAAAGCCTTTCCTGAAGTAAAAAAACAGGAGGACTTGTGGTACCTTAGAGACTAACAAATGTATTTGAGCGTAAGCTTTTGTGGGCTACAGCCCACTACATCGGATGCACGCAGTGGAAAATTACACAAAGTAAAACTATTTCCCCATGCTTATTTCCCCCACACACACAGTTCCTCACATCTCGTCAATTGCTGGAAATGGGCCATTTTCATTACCACTACAAACAGTTCTTTTTCTCTCCTGCTGATAATAGCTCACCTTACCTGATCACTCTCCTTATAGTGTGTATAGTAACACCCATTGTTTCATGTTCTCTGTGTGTATATATATATATTGTGACAAAGTTCCTGCTTTACCTTGGTGGGTCCTGCGCTTATTGGTGGATTTACTCACCTCAGTGATCTTCCCCTCTGGTGGAACCCACAGTCTGGGTCAGCTCCTCCAGTGTCTGATCAGGAGTTGGGAGGTCTGGGGGGAACCCAGGCCCGCCCTCTACTCCGGGTTCCAGCCCAGG
The DNA here is from genome assembly GCF_003597395.2 of Chelonoidis abingdonii. Lineage (NCBI taxonomy): Eukaryota > Metazoa > Chordata > Testudines > Testudinidae > Chelonoidis > Chelonoidis abingdonii. Next base: position 27,911,960 of record NC_133790.1, on the reverse strand, counting down.
GCCCTGTGGATCACAGCTGTCTGTAGTGCCTCCTGTAACAGCTGCATGACAGCTACAACTCCCTGGGCTACTTCCCCATGGCCTCCTCCAAACACCTTCTTTATCCTCACCCCAGGACCTTCCTCCTGGTGTCTGACAATGCTTGTCCTCCTCAATCCTCCAGCAGTACACTCTCTCACTCTCAGCTCCTTGCCTTCTTTCTCCCAGCGCCTCACACACACTCCTTCTCCTCTAGCTCCTCCCTGCCTGACTGGAGTGAGCTCCTTTTTAAACCCAGGTGCCCTGATTAGCCTGCCTTGACTGGCTGCAGGTGTTCTAATCAATGTAGCTATCTCCACTGCCTTCTAGAAAGATCTTAATTGGCCCCAGGTGCCTTGATTAATCTGGAGCAACTGCCAGCTGGTTACCATGGTCCTAGGGATTTGTCTAGCCTGGGACTAACATACCTGTTCCTCAGTACTTTACTGTAGCCGTCTGGCCTTGCCCCATCACAATATCTATCTTCCTACTGTATTTTCCACTGCATGCATCCGATAAAATGGGCTGTACCCCACAAAAACTTATGCCCAAATAAATGTGTTAATCTCTACAGTGCCACAAGGACTCCTGCTCTTTTTGCGGATACAGACTAACCCGGCTGCTACTCTGAAACCTTTCCTAAAGTAGACTGGCCTGTTCTAAAAACACCGCTGGCAGAGATGGGTTTTGGCTAGAATACAAATTTATAGGGACACATCCCAAAGAATTTCCATTACAAAGAGGAACCAGACAAGGGCAGCTGGTACAAAAAATATATATATCAGCATAACAGCCTGGCAGAAGTTACAGTTAATGAAACAGAACACAACATTGGGCTGTATGCAAATATGATACTGGCTGCTACCAATCCCGTACAATGATTTACATCCGGAAAGAAGTTAATGAATTCAATGATATGCCAGGCTATGAAATGAATTACATTAAATATAACATTAAATATAGGTTTCAGAGGAATCAATGACCAAACAGCTTCAAAACACATTTGAGTCTGTGTGTCCTTAGTGGTCAATATTTCTCCTAACCTCAGCTGGATCTATGAAATTAATGTTCATCCCCGTTATTGAGAAGTGAAAAAGGAGTTGTCAGACTGCAAAAAACGATATTTGGCTTGGCTTGGCTGCGTAGCAGTGGTAAAAATGAATTGGTTGCCAAAAAGTCATTTTCTTTTTTAGGTCCCACCAACAAGATCTCTAGAGGAAATTCAAACAAGAATTATTAAATTTGTTTGAGACAATACATCCCCTAAAGTAAATAAGAAAACTTTCATCTGACCCATTCGGGGAGGGAGGATGGCAGTATCAAGATTACAAGGATATTACTGGACAGCTCAAAGCAGATTGCCAACAGCCTGGCAGCATGGTGACCCCCATAAACATTAGGTGCAAATCAAACAACGGGATTTAAAATATACTGATTTTTTACCTACAAGATTTAGACCAACACAAAGGAATCAGAACAATACTCTGGCTATGGAATCTGACCCAGCTGAAAGGTAGCGCCCTCCCCTCTCCACTTGCAACTATCAGAATCAATACAGACTTGCAACCTGGATTGCCTTGTCCATGATATGATGCGGGGGAGGAGACAGTGCATGCACACGTCAGACAGCTGTTCTGTAATGATGACAGAATACGCATTGGGTTTTTAAAGGCTCATTTGGGGTTGTTAGTGGCTATGCCCTGCCCTGCAGCTCAGGCAAGGCAGGACAGCACTAAGACGGGAGCATGATGCCTGGAGTAACTCAACAGGCATCAGTAACTGAGAGACCTTTGGCCATTCACGGCAGTAGAAGGCCACCTAAAGGAGAGACACTGGCAGCCTGAGGACAGCAAATCGTGAACTCCGCTGCTCCCCGCCACTTTCCTCTGAGGTATGAGGGCTCTGTCTGCTACTTGAGGCTCCCCAATGGTACAGAAAAGGCCCCCAAGGTCCACAAGCAATCTCCTGCAATCCTAAAGGTGGCTCTTGATGTCCATCAAGCCACTGATTTGCTGTTGGGCCTCCAAAAAAAGTGCTTCCTTCATTGCTGTGTTCAAAAGCGGTGTGAGCTCCATCAGCCGGTCACCCAAAGCGTGCAGGCTAAGATGGTTTACAGTTATTCCTTCCTAAGTTCATTGCCATAGTAAATTGTCACCGCATCAGAGTCCCCGGAGTTCATCCTACTGTCATATTTTAGCCTAAACAAATGATAAAAACCAATAATAAATATTTTTTTCTACAGGCTTTGCCATTGGTGCCTGTATTTTCAAATATCTCCACACAAAAATGTTACGGGTCAAGCTAACACCTATTACCCACTTAACTTTCTATAAACGGTTTCAATACAAGAACTACTGGTGAAGTTTCATTTAGTCATTGACATACTTAGCCAAGTATCATGGAAGCGTGTGATGCATTTTCACAAGCACTAATTTGTTTAGCCTCGTGAACATCAGTATAACTAGCCCCTCCCCCCCTTTTACAGATAAGGAAATAGGTGAAGAAAGGAGGCTGCTTCAGGTTACAAGGGGACGCTCTGGAAGGCACCTGTCTTACTGTATGTCTGGTTCTGCAGTCTGTGGCTCTGCAATGGTGGAGTTTGCTTCAGACCTGGGCTCTAGAGCTGGTCCCAAAATCTGCTTTCGCTCCTCGAAAAATGTGAAATGAAAATTTTTCATTTGAAATTTTTTGTTGAAAATGTTTCAATTTTACCTGGTGCAAGTTCAGAATGAAACAGAATGACTTTTTCACTTGGTTTCAATTCAAATAATTTTAATTTTGATTTAGTTGTTATATACAGAAAAAATGTATTTATTTTTGTCTGCTCTGCCTCCCCTTATTCCACTCAGAGCAACAAATTCAATATCTTCAGAGTATAGGGGGTGAGAGTGGAGGGGGGGTCACTTTTTCCTTTTGCTGCTCTGTAGCTTTCAAGTTGGAGTTGTTTAGAAAAGTTAGAGTGTAAAAAATTCCAATTTGAAATTAAACAAAATGAAAATTGTTCCTCATTTTTGGGTGAGAAAATTTTGCCTACCGTAATTCCGACAAAAATAGTCTGTTAGTTCTGAGGCCTCGCTTACAGTTAAAGGGGCCATTCCTCTACCCCATGCTTCTTTCTTTGTGTCACCTGGGCTGTGATACAAAGGGAGTTGAAACCACCCACAAGACTTCTGCTGGGGATACTTCTGACATGGGGCATCCCCGATGAACATAGGGCCACCATAGCCAGCTCCTACCCCTTCCTCCTTACGGCCATTGGTACAGGGGAAAATACTGGAGGCAGGTGTAGAACATGCTGTTCTCTGGCTATGCCTGGCTGGTGTTTGGTCCCCCAGGACTGTCATAGCCACAAAGCAAAATAAGCTTTTTCCCTTTTTAGTCCCTCTCGAGTGCATCACTCTTGTGACAGGTTTCCTTATCTTCACTCCTCTCTGGGTGGAACCAGACGGTTTTACGACTCCTAGATTGGTTTTCTGGTCTGCGGTCTCTCTGGATACCACCCATGATAGGCCCAGTCGGGTTTGGCACCTGTATGCCCTCTTCCTCTGGGAGCCTGTGACCAGGGGGCTGGAACACTTTTTTTATAGTGGGGGTGCTGAGAGCCATTTAACCAAACACTAAACCCTGTATATAATGGAAACCACTTCAAGCCAAGGGGGTGCTGCTGCACCCCCAGCATGTCTAGTTCCAGCACCTCCAAAGGGACTCAAAAGCAGCATCCTCATATTCTTTCCTTGCAAGTTTTAGCTAAATTCCACTCAGCCCAGACAGCCCCTTTTCCTGGCCTGACCAAGAGATGCAGTCCCTGCCACATCCTGCCAGTGTCGCTCTGTCAGAAACTCACCTGCAGCTTCTGCCCATTCACCCCACCCTCCCCACACGCGTTGTCTTAAGGCCTGGGATCCTTTAATGGTTTAGTATTCCCTTTACTCCTATACTTGGACCTGAGAAGAAGACACCTTGCTAGCCTGGCTCTGGCCAACCAGCCAGGTGGGCATTTTCCAGTTAAAAGACTTCCCATTGTTCCCGTTGGTACTTTACATCGCAGCAGGAGTGGGCGGGGGGAGAGAGGAGGGGAGAGAGATTATATCAAATAGGTAAACTGAGGTGCCTATGATATTCATAACAATAATCAGAGATCTCCCTCATTCTCCATAGGCAAAGGGAACAAGTCAGAGCAACCCCAAGGCTGTTCTAATTTATGCTTGGCACAGAAAATTAGGGAGATGTAATTGGCTCCCTGACAGTGTCTCACACGCACTTGGCTGCACATAGTGGAAGCTAGGCTCAGCAGAAGATCTGATTCTATGAGTCAACATTAACTATTTCACTTCTGAGTTTCTTAGCAGAAACACCCAGCTAATGTGTTTTCCCTCCAGTCCCAAACTGCCTCCTACACTTGTGCTGATTGTTTGAGTCCTTTTCATAATTAATTCAACAAAAACTCTGTTGTTTAGTTGACGTGAAGCTGCCACAGGATTTCCAGTCTGCTGCACGGAGGAGCTGCAAATACCAGGAGAACCTGCCACCTTGCTATGGAGTACAGGGTCCTTGGATATCACTGAGCCACTGCCTGTGTGGGCTTGGAAGGGGAGTGTGTGCAGACTTGCTGGCTGTGGCTCAGACAAGATGTTGGTAGGATGAGGCGTTACCTGGCCATTTGGTATGGGTTACAGCAGCCACCCGTTGATGAAGTGCATCCACCGTTTGCTCCATTGGCTCACATCCTGTGGCTCATGTTAGACCCAAGGGCTGCTTATGGCTGAGCACAGATAACTGCAATGCCTGGGATGCCTTGTCTCCTTTCTGCTTGGTGAGAAGGGTAGCTCGTCTGCTTTCAAATGTAGAGGTATCACTACAATTACCCAGGCCTTTGCCATCTTATGATTAGACTCCTACAATGCAAACACCATGAAACCACCCAGAAAGAAGCCAAAGTTAAGTGTAGAAATTGGCTACCCCATTACGCAGCTGTTACTCTGTGCTCCAGAATCTGGACTGGCTGCCTAATGCCTTCTGGTTGGGATTTAAAGAGTTAGTATTAAGCTACAAAGTCCTAAGTGATTTGGCCCTGATTACCAGGGATCCTAGTTTTCCATGATAAAAAAGTCCAAAATTATCTAAGTAAAAAACATAAAAATCCACATTTTTCTGAAATTAAAATGAAACGCTGAACTTAAATTTCCCAACCTTCCAAAGCTGGGTGGCCGGAGAGCAGCGGTTCCTGGCTGGGTGCCCAGCTGTGAAGGCAGCGCCGCCACCAGCAGCAGTGGAGAAGTAAGGGTGGCAATACCAGACCATTCCACCTTTACTTCTGTGCTGCTGCTGGCGGCGGCACTGCCTTCAGAGCTGGGCAGCCAGACAGCAGCCACCACTCTCTGCTCTGCTTTCAGGGCTGGGCGCCCAGAGTAAAAACTAATGATTTTCTGTAAAAACACAAAATCTATACTTCTCTGCATTTTTTAGGATCCCTGCTGATTACCTGAGAGACCTGCCTCTCTTTGGAGCTGTTCAACCCCAGATGCAATCAGAGCAGATGCTTGAGCTGTAACCCCCTCAGAGCCCAGACTTTTTAACCATCCAGGTACATTGCAAAGGCCACCTTTGTTCTGAAGCTTTGGAGACGGGGAGGTTTGACACTTAGAGGATAATATGTTGCTATGTAATTATGGGTGACCAGGCCTGTGGTCTCTAGGTTTATATATGGGCAGCTCATTTGTCTTTTTTGTTTCATTTGTTCGTTAATTGGTGTATTTTGTGACTATGAATGCTGTAGGGGTTAAGCTTTGTAAAGTATTTAGAATCTGGGATTGGCGTTCAAAATAATAAATCAATAAATACATGAAAACATGAGTTGTTTCTCAGGAAATGAAGTAAGAGTCTTTTGTTTGATGAACTGATGAAGCATTTGTGGAACAGACACCCAGCATCCAGGCAGTTCTCAGTAATCACATGACGATGCAGTGCTTTGAGCAGCGCTCTTCACATGAAGATGCCGGAGCCAGGGGCTTTGGCATGTTCTATATAGACAATGCAGAAGTCACTATTCATTTTTGTTCTGTTTTAAAAGTTCTAATAAAACAATAAGGAAAATGAAACAATACCACGTGTCTTAGATGACAATTCACACCCTACCTGTAATGGACCAGTCAAAGTAAAACACCTGTGGACTGAAAGTTGTTTGCATGCACTGTTCTGCCAACTCTTATAGTGAATAGATTAATACAAATCAGGGTCTATAAACAGATACCAGAGGCAGGATTCTTTGCAGCCCTGTAAAATATAGTGTAGAAAAGATATTTTGCCTAATATTTGCATTGATCTGCATTTGCCTCTCATACACCGACCTGAACTGCTGCAAAAGACACACACTGAGGCAGAGAATGAGTGTCTGTGTCCCCACTCCTGATTTATATTTGCGTCTGTGCTCTCCTGGCTACAGCACAACATATAAAGCTCCTTTGCTTGTTTAGTCTGCATGGAGGCGCAAATCACAGCACTATGTCATCACTCCTCTAGCGTCTGGATTTCATTAGGAGCCACGTGACCAGCTTGAGCTGCTGCTCACGCCTGGACCTCTCACTCTCCAGAGTGCAAATATTCTGCACAGGATACAGGGGCAACAGAGCCTCACACACAACCCTGCCTGTGAGGCAGCGGTGAATGGACTCCTTGTCCTCAAGTGAAAATCAGCAGTGGCTCCCTGAGTCCAGCTCCACTGCTGGTTCGATTTAGCTCCCAGACCTGCAAGAGCAAGTTCTGTACCTGGCAAAGGAGCAGAAGTGCGAAGGGACCAAGGCACCGGAGGCTCGGCTCTTCGGGGGGGTGGGCAGGACTGGTAAGCCAATGGAGCTTTGCCAATTTTCATCAATAGAGAGTTGGGCCCACTGTGCTTACTGTTGTATTCTCAAAGAAGCAGGGAGTCTCAGGTTTCAGGGAAATGTTTGCATTTAACTCTTACGTCCACAGCATAACGGATGAAACTAGACATAGAGAATCCTTGTACTCTGTGAGCCTGATTCCCAGTGATGCTGCAGCCCTTTACTGCCACTCGGGCAGTGTAAAGCCTTAAAATGGGTGTAAACAACCCTCTGAGAATTCCCCCAGTGTGGTGAGCTGGGGTAGAGTTCAACACTCCTGATCTCAGCCCCTGGCACAGCAGGGGTGAGCTGGGGATGTCCTGGGGCCTGGCCAGTGGCTAGTCTCTACTCTCACAGACCAAAGGACTATGGAAAGAAGAATGTAAGTTGGAGCAGCCCCTGAGGTTGCTCTAACTTACACTGGGGGCTGGGCAGATACCCGCACAGCCCAAGTAAACAAGGAACATAAAGGTGGCTTGAACTCACTCTACCACCACCCCCACCTCCTTTGTTCCTCCTTAAGCATAGGGCTGGGATAACGGAGAGTAAGTCCTAGCGTAACTTCGTGTTGTTCTAGCGTATTTCCTCCCACCTCTGCACTCTGTTAGAGACAGGCAGCATCCTCAAGATGGCAGTATGCCACATTCCTTATTTTGAGGTGGGTGGGGAGTTGACTTACCCATCATTAAATCAAACATCAAATAGGCCTTTTCATAACTCTTCCACTCACAGCAGTGGCCCAAAAACATGGATCTCCCATGTCCAGACCCCAAAACCCAACTCCTGAATCAGAACTTAAATGAGTTCCATCCTGGCCATGCATTCTTGTCTCCTCTCATGGAGTCATTGTCTGGATTAAAGTCAGAAATCACTTGTTGAACTCTTTGTGAGCGGATGTTGTGAAGGCAAAGACTATAACGGGGTTCAAAAAAGATCTAGATAAGTTCATGGAGGATAGGTCCATCAACGGCTATTAGCCAGGATGGGCAGGGATGGGCAGCCTCTGTTTGCCAGAAGCTGGGAATGGGTGATAGGCGATGGATCACTTTATGATTCCCTGTTCTGTTAATTCCTTCTGGGGCTCCTGGCATTGGTCACTGTCGGAAGACAGGGTACTGGGCTAGATAAACCCTTTGGTCTGACCCAGTATGGCCATTCTTATGTTCTTGTGAGGGAGGCCTCAGATGTAGGTTCAGATGATGTTCAGCTGAGAGGCTCAGCTTTGCGAATCAAAGCATGAACTCTTTATCTGACAAATTTCTGATGAAACATTGCTCATTTTTGTAGGCTGAGTTCAGCCTTCCCAGGCCTGTGGTACTAGTAATATGGGACATGGTCTTCATTTCGTTAATAATCTAGGTCCGCAATCAGCATCTTGTTTAATCTTTTCTATATGCACTTGATGCTGTTAAAGTACATTGTCCATAGATAGACAACTGCCCACAGATAAATTCTCTGCAGTTTGGCGGTGAAGCATAGAGACTTCACAAGCCAGAAATAGGGTTGCAAGAGTTTCACCTTGGACTCTATACACAGTTGATCAGGGCCATTAGGATTTTTGGTAACTTTTCCAGTTCTTTAGAGGCTTTTTTCATGAATGATGAAAAGACTTAAATCTTGTAATTATTCTGGACCATTTGGGAGAAGCTCTTATGTGTTTAAATCCAGTTTGTAAAGAATTTTCCAATGAAATTGCTCAAACCAGTTCAAAGGGGTATCCATAACATGCAGACTACCTCATGTGTCCTTCCAAAGGTGGGTGATGGAAGCTTTGTGATTAGACGCGAGATATGATGGGTCATAATCAATCATGATAATATTGTTGAATAAATTCAACCAGACCCATATCTAGTTTTATCCACAGCCTGTGTAGTAGCATTTCTTCTCAGTTGTTCAACAGCCAATACAATGTTGGGGTAAATAACTTACTGCACAAAATGTGTTAAAATTGAACTATACCCGGGTGAGGCTCATGGGCAGTACACTCTCTTAATCTTGGAGTTTTGGGACAATGATGCAGTTTCTTAATATAGCACTGCTGCCACTTTTGACCTGAGTGGCTATCCTTTCTCCCAGGCGTAAGCTTCTTTCAGACCTACTCAGAACTAGTCTGGGGGTTTCTCCCAGGCTTCCAGGCAGCTACTTGGCTTTCTTTCTCTGCTTCTGCACCTGGCTGTCCCTGTGTGTCTCTCCGTGTGCGCTCTCAGTTTCTGGTTGTACTACAGCTTGTCTATACCCTCACACACAAACAACTGGTCAAACAATATCCACTGGGACCCTCCACCCTTATGGTGTTAGTTTCTAGGCAGACTCCATTGTGCCTTGGGCTCATTAACTGTCTCTTATAGCTATCGTAAATTAAGAGCATGTTTACACTCGGCAGTTTCAATGAAGTTTTAATCCAACCCATTACAGCAAAGTTGAACTCAACCCAAAATAATATCCAGGGTAGATAGTTCACTGCAGCTGTATGATGGAATAAGATTAACTTGTATTAGATCTGGCAGAGTGATAAAGTTAACTGAAGAGACTGTCTTGCTAAGACCCAGTCTTTAGTTACTCCATAATGTTTCCAAAACTGCTATACATACTGACACTGTCTTTCACACATAGTCTTCTGTTATTGGGCCAGACAGAGTATCCGGAAGCAGAAGGCATGACAAAGCACTGACAATATTGCTTTTTCCTGGGATATGTTCAATAGTATAACCACATACATGAAATAGTCACCCCAGATGCTAGATTCCATGGTAGATTTGCTAAGATTCAAGATGTGAATTAGGGGGCTTATGATCAGCCACTAAAACAAATGTACATCCCCAAACATACATATTAAAATGTTATATAGCTCACACACAGCCAAGAACTTTCTATTCAGTTTGGGGATAAGATTGTTCCATAGTAGTTAGCGAAAAAATGAATTATGCCCCAGATTTCTTAGCGACATTATTTTGCATTGAGAGCAACAGTGCACCTAAACCACTTGATGATCAACACTGGTGCAAGACATGGATCTTTCATTAAAACATGTTTTAGTATCTGAAGAGCGCTGTCTGTTTCACCCCAACTCTCATATTTTGGGGCAGTTCTCTGACCTGCATTGTACAGGAGGTCAGTCTAGCTGATCACAATGGTCCCTTCTAGCCTTGTAATTTAGGAATCTATATAGCACCTTTTCTGATCCGTCGCCAGTTCTGAAATCATCACATAGTTTGACAAACACTTCATTAAAAAAAAAAAAAATCACAATTTCCCGTGAAGGAATGAAATTGTCCCACTTTTTTCTAGTCTCGGGGGCCTAGGAATAACTTCTATTTTCTTTGGGCCAAACTCAATACCATTCGCTGTTACTAAATGTCTTAATATGTGTATTTCATTAATTCCAAACTGTTATTTCTATAATGTTTCAGTCCTCTTTATTGGAATCAATTACAAACTTTTCTTAACAGACGATTCATTATGTTATGCAGTGTTGTTGTAGCCATGTTGGTCCCAGGGTATTAGAGAGACAAAGTAGGTGAGGTAATATCTTTTATTGAAGTAACTTCTGTTTGTGAGAGAGACACTCTTTCGAGCTTACACAGAGCTGCTCTTCCTCCTTCTCCTCCTTTTCTTCTCTCTTTTTTTCCCTGACCTGAAGAAAAGCTCTGCGTAGCCTGAAAGCGTCTGTCTCTCACCAAGAGAAGTTGGTTCAATACAAGATGTTGCTTCACTTACTTTGTCTCTCTAAATCATTGTCTTCTAAGGGTACGTGTTCACTACTGGCCATATCGGCAGGTAGCAATCGATTTGTCGGGGATCGATATATTGTGTCTCATCTAGACGCAATACATCGATCCCCGAACAAGCTCCTGTCGACTCCGGAACTCCGCCAACATGAACGGCGGTAGCGGAGTCGACAGGGGGAGCTGCAGACGTCAATCCCACATAGTGAGGACGGTAGGTAACTCGATCTAAGATACTTCGACTTCAGCTATGCTATTCACGTTGCTGAAGTTGCGTACCTTAGATCGATTTCCCCCCCTAATGTAGTACAGCCTTAAGACAGCTTGCACCTTCCTACTTCCCTTTCGGAGATGCTTCAGGGCAGAATTTCTGTGTCCAATCATTTTAATTATTTCCTTTCTTTCTGCAAAGAATGCAGGGCATTTGAGCACACCAGGTTTTATGGAATGTTCCCCATTTGAGCTGAATAAGACTCCCTGTGCTGCTGTTCCACTAAGTTAAACAATGTTGAGAACAGGAGAGAGAACAGCTTCCCGACCCAGATGCCTTGTAACCCCACGATGGTGCACGGGCTAAAAGAATTGAGGAATCTGTCTGTATAGCTATGAATCCTGGTTGAGACCGTGAAGTTGTTATCTTGAAAATTGCTCTATCAGTGAATACCTCTATGCAAAGGTGGAATCCACCACAGGCTGGCAGGGCCTGTAGCACATAACCACCATACTAGGGACAACGGAGAGTAGTCAGCCATAATCACTGCACTCTGGCTATACAATGGGAAAGCTAAGGAGATTGGTTGTAGCCAGCGGACTCAGAAATCCAGCAGCTGGTCCCCTCACAGCAGTCTGGTGAATGACCAAAAGGGAGCATCCGACTACTGTAGATCTGTGACAAAGCCTCTCTCTGCTCAGGATTCTCAGCCACGACCCTCTCCTGGAGTCAGGTGCCTATGCCAGATCAACCCTTTCTCAAGGGAAAAAAAACTGAGCAGGAACTGTCACTTCCTCGTACCCCAGGGAATATTTTACCTCTGTATTTGGCACTGGTACAACCGCTCCTGGAATACTCTGTCCAGTTCTGGTGTCCACAGTTCAAGAAGGATGTTGATAAATTGGAGAGGGTTCAGAGAAGAGCCATGAGAATGATGAAAGTATTAGAAAACCTGCCTTGTGATAGACTCAAGGAGCTCAATCTATTCATTTTAACAAAGAAAAGGTAAAGGGGGACTTGATTACAGTCTATTAGTACATATGCGGGGAACAAATATTTAATAAAGGGCCCTTCAATCTAGCACAGAAAGGTCTAACACGATCCAATGGCTAGAAGTTGAAGCTAGACAAATTCAAACTGGAAATAAGGCATTTTAACAGCGAAGATTATTAACCACTGGAACAATTTATCGGGGTAACAGCAGATTCTCCATCACTGACCATTTTTAAATCAAAGGTGGATGGTTTTTCTCATAAATCTGCTCTAGGAATTATTTTGGGGAAGTTCTCAGGCCTGTGTTATATAGAAGGTCAGACTAGATGTTCAAAATGATCCCTTCTGGCTTTGGACTCTATGGATCTAAGCCCCTGGCCTGATTCGGGCAGAGTGGGGATTTGAAAGTGGGTCTCCCATATCCAGCATTAGTGCTCTAACTATTGAGAATAAGGGGAGTACCACCACTTCTGGCTTCACGCTGTCAAGGGCCCCGTGCAGTAGGTGTTCTGTTTGGCTGCCTCTGAGGACACCTACAGAACTGAGGCTCATGGACATGGGAACACCCAGTTCGTGAATCATCCCACAGGTTAGACCCCCAACAGCTCGGCAGCGTCAGGACCAAAGTGGTTGTGTGCCTGCCCAGCAGAAGACATCGATGTCCCTTGGGGACTTTACCAGTAGAAACTAAGGTGTCTAGGGATTTGAGGTGCCTGCAGGGTTAGGCAGCAGCTGAGCGGTTGTTTTGTGCCAGGGATGCCTAGATGCTGGACTTAAGCACCTAAAGGGGCAGTTAGGTACCTAAGTCCATGTGTGAATCCAGCCCCATGTGTCTAGCGTGCCTAATTCTTAGTTATTTGCAGTTTTGCTGTAGCTGTGTCTGTCCCAGGAGCTTAGCAAGACAAGGTGGGAGAGGTATTATCGGTTATTGGACCAACTTCTGTTGATGAGACCAGGACCGGCGCTAGGGTTTCTCGCGCCCTAGGTGCATGGCCACATTTCACCGCCCCCCGCGCCCTGGCGATCCAAGGCGGCTCGCGGTGGAGCGCCGTCAGGCATCCTGCGGCGGTCGCTCCTGGAGCGCGCTAGACCGTCTGCGGGCATGACTGCGGCAGCTCCACCGGAGCCACAGACTAACGGACCCTCCGCAGGCAGGTCAACGGGAGCCGCCTGCCGCCCCCCCGCAGCAAAATGCCACCCCCCGAATAATCCTGCCACCCTAAGCGATTGCCTAGGCTGCCTAAATGCTAGTGCCGGCCCTGGACGAGACAGACAAGCTTTCGAGCCACACAGAGCTCTTCTTCAGGTCTCAGCGAAGACCTCTTTGTAAGCTTGAAGTCTCTCTCACCAGCAGAAGTTGGTCCAATAACAGACATCACCTCCCCATTCTTGTCTTTCTAATTCTTACCTACTCAGCCACATTGCTTTTCCAACTAAATGCATTATCCTGTCTCTCATTACTGCCAACCAGTCCCCTCCTACAGCCAGGGATAGAGCCCAGGACTCCTGATCTCCAATATTTTACTGCTGTCTAGCAAACATTTTGTAATGCACTAGCAAAACGTGTGTCAAGTCCCCCTCTAGTGGTTGACTGACATAGAAGATAGCAGTTACTCTCAGTTCAAGGGGTAGATGTTGATGCTAGAGCTCTGGAAGTTCTGATGATGGCCAGTGTGGGTGGCTGCATGTGGGAGAATTTGTTTTGCCAATTTTCTTTTAAAAAACTAATTTATTTAATCCAATCAGAAAATATCCTGCAAAGTAGGTTTGTGAGTTAAAAACCATTGAGTCTGTCAGTTGTGGTATGAGACACAACAAAACACGGTTACTCCACACTTTGGTCATTTGTCACACAATTTGATTGCTAGAGTCACAACTGGGCAGGTTTGGAAGTTGAGAGGCACACTGCCAACTCTGACAGAGGATGCCTTTATTTTTAAAGCACAAACATCTGACATACATCACCACACCTTTATCTTTTGAACCTGTGGGCAGTCTTCAGCAAGAGCTGATAGTATTTACAATGGTAAAATCCATGTTTTGGGCATATGCTGAAACAGCATTTTTTGTATTCAAACGATTGTTCGCTGTCCAGTAAAATGGCATTCTGTAAATACTCCTATCTGCAGATACAGCAGAGAGAATACTACATTCTGCTCAGTCATTGCCACTGCTTTTCCTAGGTTAAACCCTGCTGTTGCAAGAATCTTTCACGCACTGTTTTGCACACACACATCCCCATAAGAAGATGTCAAATAATTTCCTGTTGAAATGTGCTAGACTAACACAGTTATTAGTTAATTCCCATCGTGTATTTACATAATAGTCAATTGAGTCCGCAAGCCATTTGCATTCTCAATCTGAATTTGCACCGCTCATGGATGCATAAATTTTCAGACCAGAAGAGACCACAAAGATCATGTAGTTTGACCTCCTGCAGGAGAGACGGGTATTTTTGAACAGGCAAAAGTGGCCATAGATGTTTATCTTACCCCCACAGAACTGTTATTATCAAAACTGGCCATGCGTAGGGATGTAGTGGATTCTCCACCCTCTAAAGTCTTTATATTATGATTGGGAGTCTCTAAGGATAGGACTTCACTGCAAAGTTAACTCAGGTGATCTGCACCACAGTCTGCATACTGGATTAGCTTAGCCTGGGCGTGAGCAGCCACGCTCCAGTTACTGTGTCCTCACTGTTCATGTGCTCCCTCGTGGCTGTCACTAGGGATTCTGGGCTCTGGTGAGCTGATTCTAGGATTCTTTCCCACCGAATTGTGGGAGAACTTGTTTTAGCTTCTAGGCACATGAGATAATTGTGGGAAGGCACCAGAGAACTTCCAGCACTAGAGTGGTTTAGCCAGTATCCTCGCTGTAAAGTAGACAGGTTACCAGCCCAGGTGAAAGCAGCCCCTGCACTCTAACCCATAGCTAGCACGGGTTGGTGAGAGGATTTGTGTGTGGACAGGCTGGGGATTAGGGGAAACATCTGAGTAAGAGCCCAGGTTAACTCTAGCTCAAACAGAAGTTATTGGGATCCAGGCAGAAATGACTGGGTGAGGTTCTCTGGCCTGTGTTATACAGAAGGTCAGACTGCATGATCATAATCGTCCTTTCTGACTTTAACACCTAGAAATCTATGAAGCCCATATCACTATAGAGCCCCTTGAGCTCTGCTGTCCACTACCGAGAATAACCTTCACTATGTCAACATTGCAAAGTTACTAGAGTTTGTTTTGGGCTCTGGGCGAGCCAACAAGAAAGGCTTGCCTCATAGCTACATGGCACAGGTTTGTCACCTGTCAGCTGACAGAGACACACACAGAAAACTGCCCTCCCACACAGTACCCTCTGATGTAGAGAGAGACAGACACTGGCTTGGAAGCCAGAAGATCATGTCATCAAGTCTCTTTTTCCATTGACAACTGTTAATATTTCTATGCATTGCACAAGCACCTACTACGAACCAAAGCCTCAAGTCTCTGTCCTAGGGGGAGACAGCTACCATTCACCCCATGTTGCAGATGGAGATGCCTGGGAAGTTGCACATGGTCATTTCTGGTAGGGCGAGGACTTGAACCCATGTCTCTAATATGGCAGATCCAAATCTCATCCATGAAGCTTTTGAAATTAACCTGCCGCAGTTGACATGCCCAATGTCAAGAGTGTCCAACCTTTCCAGCCAGCAGCCAGACCTATGCTCATTACAGGTTGTTAATACAAAGCTCTGGCACAGCGAACATTTCCAGGCACAATACCCAAGTCCAGTACCGGCCCCTTAGTCCTGCTGAGCAGGGCCTTGTTTTACAAGTGATGCCAGGCCAACCAGTGGGATGATTCACACTGGGGGCACTACTGAGTGTAAAGCAACATGGCCCAGCTCCTCGACTGCCCCTTGTATATGCTGGCTGCAGCCGACATGGAAGGATCTCAGAGAAGCTGGTTGCAAAGCCCTGATCCTGGTACTAAGCCAGTCCTACTCCTTGGGGTACCCTAATCTATTTGGGCTGACTATAGCCTCCCAGGAGCTGTCCAGAGGAATTGCCAGAGTGCGCCATCCCTGTCCCCGTGCCAAGGGCTGCAAGGGGCTGGTGGAGGAGCTAGCTATGCCAGCTCATCCCAGCTGGGGATTCCCCCACACTGCGGAGGTTCAGGCAGACTATGACCCTTGGTGTACCCCGAGAGACTATTCTGCTGGTATTATTCACTGACGCACTGTTCCTTTTATTGCAATAAAGCCTCCATTTTCTATACACTTGAAGCTGCCCCACGATTGCCAGCTGCTCCACAGAGTACCCCAATCCCAGGGAGCTGTGCCCTAGAGTTCATGGGGCCCAGCCTTGGCGTGTGTTGAGCCAGCCTGGTACCCCTTCCTTGGACCATGTCACATCGTTTGAGCCGCCAACACTCCTCGACCAGGGCTGTCTAGTGCACTGCTTGGCCCAGCCCAGACAGTTTACCCTGGACCATGCATTGAACCACTGCCACTTGTGGCACCCAGTCTCCTCTCTCCGAGAGCCCCCTCAGAACCCAACTTGTGACCGCACCTTGTGCTACTAGAAACCCTTCCCCTTCAGGACCATGCTAAATATCACTATGGCCCCGTAGGCCCTCCCATGCCTTGTGCAAATGGAGCCCCTTGGGTTCCCACATTTGGGACCATACCCATGATCATGGTACCCAGGCATGCTGCCTGCCAGCTTTCTCAATGCTTCCACTCACTTTGCATTCTGGGTAAACTCAGGGACAGGGGCTGGGCAGCCCCTTTGCAGAGCTAGTAATAAAACAGTGGTTTTCAACCTTTTTTCATTTGCGGACCCCTAACAAATTTCAAACGGAGGTGTAGATCCCTTTGGAAATCTTAGACATAGTCTGCGGAGCCCCAGGAGTCCATGGACCACAGGTGGAAAATCACTGTATTAAAAGACCCAACTGACTTTTAGTTCTCTGGGCTTGTCTCCTAGACCTTAGGTCACTGACCTGCATGTACCCCATGTGTAACGCTTCCCTCTTCCCACCCACCACCCTGCAGTGGGGTCACACAGGTACAGTCCCTGTAAGTACACACCGTACCCCGGGGTACATGGGCTGCTTTTCATGGGTCCTTTCTACATGCAGGGAATTTACACAGGGGTAACGTCCTACATATAGTCCCACTGGTGCAACCCCATAGTGGAGGCTGGCTGCACAGACCCAGTGTGGGGCTGACACTGGTAAACATGGGCAGCTCCAGGCACCAGCGCACCAAGCGCATGCCTGGGGTGGCAAGCCCCGGGGGGTGACCTGCCGGTCGCCTTGAGGGTAGCAGTCAGGGAGCCTTTGGCGGCGTTTCTGCGGGAGGTCCGCCAGTCCTGCAGCAATTTGGGGGCAGGTATGCCGAAGGTGCGGGACCGGCGGACCTTCCACAGGCATGCCGCCGAAGACCACTTGACTGCCGGGCTTGGGGCAGCAAAATACATAGAGCCACCCCTGCTGGTAACGCACCAAATCAGGGTTTCATCAGTGCAGAACCTCCACACTGAGTCAATTCCTGCACCAAGAGCCCATGCCACACATTCAGGCCCCAGTCGTGAAGGCCAAGTTTGCTTCATTTAGCTATCCTAATGTATCCTGCTCCTTGCCAAGCCAAATATCTGTGGGCACCGCCAGTTCCCACAGTAAGCCCAGCCTTTCCAAGATCCAGCCACTGAGCCCGGGAGAATGCAGAGTCCTGAGCCTGCCAGGCTAATTAGAAGAGCATGGGACACACATCTGGTAGCTATTGAGGGAGAAAAGCATCGGGAACAGAGGAAGCAAATATTTCCTGCAGCTCAAAGCAGGAGAGAGGAATGTCCCACTTCAGAAAGAGGCCCCAGGGTACTAGCCTGTCCCATACACAGAGGCCCCACCATGCTGACCTTTCCCTCCACAACCAGGCACAAGCAGCAGCAGCCTCTCTCCTCACCAGAGCCCCTAGGAGCAGCAGCCTCTCCTGTCTCTTTCCTTGCACCACATGGGTCCTTGGGAAGCAGCTTCTCCTGCCTAAGATGCAGACCCCTGCATGCAGGGGTTCCCCTTCCCACATTCGGACTCTGACCACTCCCCCCATAGGCACCCAGAAGCCCTCAAGCCCCATTCCCATCCCACTGCTAGCTCAGGCACTTGAGTCTCCATACCGCAGAAACATCACCAATGCCAGTCACTGTGGTGCCCCCAAAACATACCTCTTTTTAGCCTGCATGATCAGTGAGCCCAATTCAGCCCTGCCCTTTGGGAGATCACTTTCACCTGGACACAGTGGGATAAATGCGACTAATCAAAATGGGAGCATTTGCTAGGCCTCTTTGGACTCCTTTGTAAACAAGCACCCAAGAGGCCAGACCCAGGGTTGCTTGGGGGAAAGTCATGTACAAACACACGCCCATCTTGTCCCTTTGCCTTGTGAACTTCCATTCCCTCCGATGTGTCTCCGAGCTTCCACTTGCACTCCAGGGCCCCTTTGCCAGGGTCAGGGAGAGCTGCACAGGCAGCTGTGAGGAGCCTGGGTGCCTCCACCTGCCCTGGGCAGGGGGCTGCCCTCGTCTCCATCTCAGGCAGGGGCTCCCCGCTCCCTGCTCCACACACTCTTTTGGGAAGTAGGGTGACCAGATAGCAAATGTAAAAAATCTGGACTGGAGCTGGGCGAGTAATAGGAGCCTATATAAGAAAAAGACCCCAAAATTGGGACATCTGGTCACCCAATTGGGAATGCTCCAGTGCCCTTGCCCTAGGTTGGGGCTACTGAGGGGCCAGCCTGCAGCCAGGGACTCTGGACGGCTGGAGCCGGTGCTCGTGCCACCTGCCCACCCAGCGCTATGGAGCTGTGGGCTGTGCTGCCTGCCCACCCACCTGTCACTCCGGGGCTCAGGCTGGGGGCCACGCTTCCTGCCTGCCCATCCACCCGCCAGGTGCTTTGGGGCTGTGGGGGGTAGGGTTGGGGGCTGGCGGCGGGGGCCTCTGGGCTCCGGTGGGGGGGAAGGAGGGCAGGAGGAGTGGGGCTAGGAAGAAGGGCCTGGTCAGCCGGCTGGCCAGGGGCCAGCCTCCCCAAGCCTGCGGTTCACCCGCCACCCATGAGCTGCTGTATTTTCAACACTTTTGATCTGTTATCGCTGAAACTGCAGAAGTGGGAACACTGCAGCATCTTTAGATGGACACCAGACTTTTTACATTACATTTCCCCATGTATTGTGGTAATAATGCAAATCTATGAACCCACGTAAAAAGAAAGCTCCAGCAGATTAAATTATTTTTCTGGCAACTGGAAAATCCATAAAAAAACCCAGCCAGGCCGGTCAAATACCAGCCAGATAGTAACCCTAGTTTCAGCAGAAAGAGCCATGGGATACGTCCCCAGATGTAGGGTTACCATATTTCAGCTTCCCCAAAAGAAGATCCTGCCAGAGAAGGGGGTACCCGTGGTGGGGGTACTCACTGGAGATGGGGGGCAGTGTGCGAGATGGTGGCAAGGCACCTGCCCAGGACACAGCAACTGCTCTCCATCTCCGTCAGTGCCTCCCTGCAGGATCCCCTCCAGAGGGCCGGGAGCTCGGGCCTGGGTGGGCAAGATCAGGCAGCTATGGCTTACTGGGGTATGGACCAATCAGCGCCAGATGCAGAGGCAGGACCAATCGGGAAGCGGACCAATCAGGGCTCTTTCTGAGCGACAGCTTGCCTGCTCTGCAAAACCCCCGGACATTTCCTGCTATTTTTAAAATCCCCTGGACAGAGAAGGAAGGTTTAAAAAAGAGGCTATGTCTGAGAAAACCCAGGCATACGGTAACCCTACCCAGATGCACACCCGTGGGCGAGTGCAGAAATAGTGAGAATGCTGTAATGTGGGAGGGTCTTGCAGCGAGGACTCATACCCCAGGCTAGACTAAGCCAATCCTCCGATCTGGGAGCCAATCACTGGGCTAACTGTGCCTGTGAAACAGGCAGGAAGCTGTTGGGAAAAAGGCTGGAAAAAGAAGGGGCTGGATTGCAGGCAAGAGAAGCTGGGGCCAGGGCTAATATGTATCACAGGGAATCTGTGACACTGCAGCAGTGACATATCAGGGCACAAGTTAGTGCAAACCTGAGGGCTACCCTAGCCTGTGCTAGGCCCAAACTATGCCCCACAATTACTGACTTGGATAAGGGGGGGGGGGGGGGGTTAAGGCACTCTCCCTCCCTGGGCTGAAATGGCACAATCACACAAAGCTAAACCCTGGGTCACAGACCCGAACAATAGATCCCTAGCGCTGAGGTGCAGTCAGCACATTTCTCAGCAACTTCCTTGACATCAGCAGTCTTTGTAGATATCTGTACGGAAATCAAATCTGACATTAAAGTCATCAGCTGTATGGATGGTAACTGAGAACACAAATGTGAAACATTAAACAAAAAAGAGTTTGACTGTAGTGTTCTCTGGCTTCAGGTTACGTCCATTTTCATTAGGCAGGAAATGCAAATATCCAAGACACAGCCTCAAAGGACTGCTCCCATGCTCTCTGACTGGTTTTGTTTGTTGGCTGACAGTGTGTGACAGATGATTTGGTATCTGTCAATTGACATTTCATTTCACACCGAGAAGGGACATTGATCAGAGGAATTATTAAAAGAAATACAATTATTTAAGAGTTATTACAAGAAATATGATTTCTGGCACTTTAAGAGGCCAAAATACAAAAGAAAAGGTAAGTAAGGTCACTGTGCACCCAGTAAGAGGCCTGGTGTATACACAAGAACTGCTCTGGTGTAGCTAACTTTTCCCATGCACAATTTTTCTCCCATTGATGTCTCTCTGGACATCCATTGATAGAAGTTACTTTGCTTCTCAACCAGAACAACCTTGTTGCTGGGAGGCAGAGTGGACACATCCCACTTGCAGTTTAACAAAACTAACCCAAGTGGTTCTCCCACTGCTATCCCAGTGCAGCACTTGCCATGAGACTGGTCTACAAGAGATGTCAGTATGTACCGAACTAGCTATTAGCAAACCTACCAGTAGATGGCACTAAAGACAACACAGCATTTATTTTCGAATCTAGGCCCAGAAAAATTATGGTATTTCAAGTTCCCAAATAGAGGACAGTGGGTGGTGGCGAAGAGATAGTGTTGCCAATTCTGGTTGGATGTATTCCTGGAGGTTTCATCATGACATAATATTTAATTGAATATTAATCTTTAATTCCTGAAGACTCCAGGACAATCCTAGGGTGGGCAACCCTAGGGCAGCTGGGAGGATACAATTGGTGGGTGCTGGAAGGAGTATTTTGGGGTGCTGGAGGGGGTGTGTACTGGGAGGGGTATTTGGAGGCGCTGGAGGGAGTGTGTGTAGTGGGAGGGGTATTTCGGAGTGCTGGAGGGGGGTGTAGTGGGAGGGGTGTTAGGGGGAGCTGTAGTGTGTGTGTAGTGGGAGGGGTATTTGTGGTGCTGGAGGGGTGTGCATAGTGGGAGGGATATTTGGGAGTGCTGGAGGTGGGGTGTAGTGGGAGGGGAATTTGGGAGTGCTGGGAGGGGAGGTGTAGTGGGAGGGAAATTTGGGGGTGCTGGAGGGCTGTGGGAGTATTTGGGGGTACTGGAGCCACGTGGGCGGTATTTGGGGGTGCTGGAGGGGTGTGTGTAGTGGGAGGAGTATTTGGGGGTGCTGGAGTGGTACGGGCAGTATTTGGGGGTGCTGGAGGGGTGTATGTAGTGGGAGGGGTATTTGGGGGTGCTGGAGCGGTGCAGGCGGTATTTGGGGGTGCTGGAGGGGTGTGTGTAGTGGAAGGGTGTCATAGTATAATTCCTCAATCTGAACCTTAGAGTTCAAATATGAGGTACTAGCATAGATTTCTCTAAGCTTAATTACCAGTAGATCAGGGGGGGGAGGGGGGGGGGGGGGGGGGGGGGGGGGGGGATAGCACTGCCACCAGCCAGAATTCCAGTGTCTGGCTCACTCTGGTCTCCCAAACCTTCCCTGGGGACCCCAAGACTCAGATGCCCTGAGTCTCACCACAAAGGGAAATACCCCCCTCCTGTCTTCTCTTTACTTCTCCCAGGTTCCCCTCCCTAGATGGCCCAGGAAGATCACCCTGTTTCAATTCCTTGAAACACAAATACAGAGAGATTCAGGTTTCTCTCACCCTTTCTCAGAGTCCTGCAAATGCAAGCTTTGTAACTCTAACACAAAGAGATTTTCTCTTTCCCCCTTTGTGTTCTTCCTCCCACCAATTCCTGGTGAGACTGCAGACCCAATCCCTTGAGCCACAACTAGGAAAAAATCAACAGTCTTAAAAAGAAAGCTTTATATAAAAGAAAGAAAAAAAGACATAAAATGGTCTCTGTATCAAGTGACAATATACAGGGTCATTGGCTTAAAAGAAAACAAACCGAATAAAACAGGCCTTATCCAAAGAGAAATATAATTAAACATTTCAGCAAACTACACACCATGTAAATACAAAAACAATAATAAAAACCTATATTGCCTTTTATCCTGTACTTACAAATGGAAACAGACGATTAGAAAGCCTGAAGATAGAGAGTCACTCTCAGAGCCGAAAGAGAGCAACAGAGACACAGACAAAGGTCACACACCCAAACTTCCTCCTGAGCTTTGAAAAATCCCGGTTTCCTGATTGGTCCTCTGGTCAAGTGTTTGGTTCCCTTTGTTAACCTTACAGGTAAAAGAAACATTAACCCTTAGCTATCTGTTTATGAACAAGGGGTATTTGGCTAGTGGAGCGGTGTGGGCGGTATTTGGGGGTTGCTGGAGGGGTGTGTGTAGTGGGAGATATATTGGGGTAGTGGAGCGGCGGGGCGGTAATTTGGGGCGGAGGGGTGTTGCAGTGGGAGGGTATTGTGGGTTACTGGATGGAGTGGGCGGTATTTGGGGGTACTGGAGCGGCGGTGGGCGGTATTTGGGGGTGCTGGAAGTCTGTGGTGTAGTGGGAGGGGTATGTTGGGGTACTGGAGCGGAGTGGGCATATTGGGGTGCTGGAGGGTGTGGTGTATGGGAGGGATATTTGGGGGTATGGAGCGGGTGGCGGTATTGGGGGTGCTGGAGGGGTGTGTGCAGTGGAGTATTTGGGGGTGCTGGAGCGGAAGTGGCGTATTGTTGGTGCCTGGAGGATGTGTGTAGTGGAGGGATTTTGGGGGTACTGGAGCGGAGTGGCGGTATTTGGGGTGCTGGAGGGGGTGTGTAGTGGGAGGGTATTTGGGGGTACTGGAGCGGCGTGGGTGGTATTTGGGGTGCTGGAGGGGTGTGTGCAGTGGAGAGGTATTTGGGGGTACTGGAGCGGAGTGGGCGTATTTGGGGGTGCTGAGGGGTGTGCTGCAGTGGGAGGGTATTTGGGGGTACGGAGCGGCGTGGGTGGTATTGGGGGTGCTGGAGGGTGTGTGCAGTGGGAGGGGTATTTGGGGTACTGGAGCGGAGTGGGCGGTATTTGGGGGTGCTGAGGGGTGTGTGCAGTGGGAGGGGTATTTGGGGTACTGGAGCGGGTGGGCGGTATTGGGGTGCTGGAGGGGTGTGTCAGTGGGGGGTTTGGGGGTACTGGAGCCGGCGTGGGCGGTATTTGGGTGCTGGAGGGTGTGTGCAGTGGGAGGGGTATTGGGGTACTGGAGCGGCGTGGCGGTATTGGGGGTGCTGGAGGGGTGTGTGCAGTGGGAGGGGTAATTTGGGGGTACTGGAGCGGGAGTGGGCGGTATTTGGGGTGCTGGGGGGTGTGTGCAGTGGGAGGGTTATTTGGGGTACTGGAGCGGCGTGGGCGGTATTTGGGGTGCTGGAGGGGTGTGTGTAGGTATTTCGGGAGCTCTCAGCCCGTTAATGCATTTAGCAACCCCGACAGCGCACAGATCCTGCCCCCCATGTCGCGAGAGCGCCCGCGGCCGCAGACACGTTGCTCCTGCTGCCCCTTAGCTCACCGGGGCCAGGTCCCCGCGGAGCTTTCAGGGCAGGCACCGGGCCCTGCGCACACGCGCCCCTACAGCTCCGCCCCCACCTGCCAGGAGCGCGCGCGCACGGCGCCCACGTCCAGCCCCACCCACCCGCAGAGAGAGAGAGAGGGAGCGCGCACGTCGCCCGCGTCCAGCCCCACCCCCCGCAGAGAGAGAGAGAGGGAGCGCGCACGTCCGCCGCGTCCGCCCACCGAGAGAGAGAGGAGGGCGCCGTCCGCCGCGTACAGCCCCACCCACCCGCAGAGAGAGAGCGCGCGCGCGCGCGCACGTCCGCCCATGTACAGCCCCACCCCACCCGCAGACGCGCGCCCCCGGCGGTCGTGATCGCTGCGGGCCCGGGCTGGGCACGAGGAGCCGGCGGAGCGGGCGCGGCAAGCAGGAGCGGCACTACCAGCTCCTGTCCGAGCTGCAGGCGCTGTGTAAGGGCTGCCCAGTGTGAAGGGGCGCCGGGCCTGAGCCCCTGCGTGTCGCTGCCGCGCGTGTCAGGCCCCGTCGGCCGGCGTGTGACACGAGTGGGGGAGGTGGGCCCGGCACGGCCCGCTGCTGAGCCCTGGGGGCGGCCCCCGAGGAGCGGGGCCGTGGCCCGAGTCCCGAGTGGGGTTAACGTGGGGGGCTCGCTGCTGCCCCGTGCGCCCCCCCACCCTGTCCCTGCAGCCCCTGCCAGCAGCGCTTGTCTTACACCATCCTCAGTGACCTGGCGCTGGCGCTCATCGATGGCACCGTCTTCGAGATCGTCCAGGGCCTGCTGGAGATCCAGCACCTGACGGAGAAAAACCTCTACAACCACGGTCTGAAGCTGCAGAGGAGCACGGGTGAGCCCCCGCAGCGCCGAGCCCCTCCAGCCCGAGCCCTCTCCCGCTCCTCCTAGTAAACCGTCTTTTAGTCCTTGCTTTGCAGCCCGCTGCTCGGCGCTGCACACGGAGAAACAGGTGAAGTCAGATTGTCCCGAGAGTAACAGCTGTGGCCGGGGGAACAGCCTTCTCGCAGCTGATCGAAGGGTGGCGGCCCCAGACAGGAAGCAGCAGTGGCAACCAGTAGATATAACATCACTGAGTGTGTGCTTTTGCAGAGATGTTGGGAGCATGTCTCCAGTCCTTGTCAGTGTGTGTGTACGGCTGCGCTGCAGAACCAATGCTCTTGTGCAGCTTGAAGAATTAATAAAATTCCCCAGTGGAAAGTGAGCTACATTAGTGGCTGCATTTTTAAAGCTCTCGGTCTTACTGTGGGTAGCAAAGAGACCTGAGAGCTTGTGGACAGAATTCTGCTATTCAAACACCTTGATAAATACCTTAGTGCAGTGGTTGAGCTTCTGTACTTTGCCTCAGGGTATCCACTTCTCCCTGGAACTGCTCTGCTCCAGATTGCAAGGGAATTATTGAAAGCAGAGTTCTTTGAAATAGGATATTTAACTTCCAAAGCCTAGCCTTCTGCTGGGAATAGGGGAAATGATGGGTGTGCCTTCCTTGCCTACTGTCATTCCGGATGGAGAGTCTAACTGTGTGTTTATTAATCAGTGCTCAAGCAAGAAATGTTCCACAGACACAAGGAGGCCCAGCAGTCCTGCAAACCTCACAACCTGCCAGTTCTCAAAGCAGCTCAGCAGAGGGAGCTGGAGGTAAGGCTTTCATTAGCACTTTCTTCTTTGCCGCTTGCTGAAGCTGTTCCTACCAACCACAAATTGCAACCTTCTTGCAGTAGCGTGTGTCGTTTGGAAAAAATCAGTAAAGCCACACTTAAATGTAGGGGACAAATATTGAAGCTGGTTCTGAAATCAGACTTCTGGCTATAGGATCTGATGATCGGAAAGGTCTTAATAAAGTTCTTTCCTCTCCATCTTCAATCAGTAAGTAGTGATGATCAAACCCTGTTGTGTGCTCTAGACTACCACTCCCAGGGGCCTGTCTTGAGAACTCACTAGAGGAGGTGAAAGTAATTGATTATTTGTGTACTGTGAACTTCTGGTGGCATATAGCAGTTCCAGCATATTGACATCTGCAGTCAGAGCCGTCATTAGGGGTGTGCAGGGCTTGGGGCAGATTTGTCTCTTCCGGGACTGACCATGCTGGCCAATCACACCAGCCTGTGGGGCCCCCCAAAGTGTGAGATGGAAGCGATGGATTCCTCTCCTCCGGGATCAACTGCGCCAGCCAGTCGCACCGGCCTGCGGGACCCAGAGCTGTCACCCCAGTTCGCCCTACCCTTGCAAGGGATTGCTCTGACTGCTGTTAAGGCCTCCATACTAGTCAGTGAAGTACAAGAAATACAGTGCTGCCTGCTTCTGCTGCTAGGCTCCTAGAGATCAGAGCTGGCAAGGACTGAGCAGAGGCAGAGAGTAAGGTTAGGAATCTTGGTTTGCTTACTGACCATGCCCAATCCCCAGAATGTCCCCTGTGGGGTTGTTCCCTTGCTCAGCCTATGCCTCTATTTATCTCAGAAACCTTTTCTTGTGACATAGGATAGGGGTTCTCAACCTTTTTATTTGAGGCCCCACCGACATGCTATTAAAAACTCCACCTCCTGCCTGTGCCACAACAACTGTATTTCTGCATATCAAGTAGATTAAAAACCAGGGCTGGCGTTAGGGGGTAGCAAGCAGGGCAATTGCCTGGGGCCCACACCACGGTGGCGGGCACAAAGCTAAGTGGCTTGGGCCTCAGTTTCAGCCCTGGGTAGCAGAGCTCGGACTTTGGCTTTCTGCCCTGGGCCCCAGCGAGTCTAATGCCAGCCCTGCTCTATGGTTATTTTGGCAGACCCCCTGAAACCTGCTCATGGCCCCTAATTGGGGGCTGATCTCTTCCCCAGGGGGCTGCAGTTCCCACAAAGAATCAGTTTGTGGTAGCAGTGACTGAACTGGCCTTCCTGTTAGAAAGCCAGGATTCGGGAAATTAGGTCTGCGAACAGATCAGCTCCAGGAGTTGCTCTGCAGAGAAGTATGCACCTGGTTTTGGTGTTCTAACACAGCCTCAGGAGGAGAGCAGTTGTCCCATGCATTGTGGTGGGCACTGTGCCGGTGCTGCCTAGTCTATCTTCCTGCCCTTCAGAAATGCAGGGAATAAGATATTCTTGGACTACAAACAGGACCTGGGCCCCTTTAAAGCTTCCAAAGGATCAAAGTAGCTTCTGGGTTTCATTAGACAGGGGCAGGAGAAAAGCTAATAGGAAAGTAACTAGAGGAAGAACATTAAACGTCTTTAGCTTTAGAATCCCAGTGTCTTTTTCTCACTTCTCAGGCTGTGGAGCAGCGCATTCGAGAGGAACAGCGACTGATGGATGAGAAAATAGTCTTGGAACTGGACCAGAAAGTAGTGGACCAGCAGAGCACACTGGAGAAAGCTGGCGTGTCTGGATTTTACATCACCACAAACCCACAGGTCTGTGTGTTAGCAGGGAGTAGTGCAAGATTTGTCAATACTCTTACAAGTAAATGGCTAAAAAAAAAAAAAGAGAGAAATGAAGGGTAAAATACCAGAAGCCATTCTCATGGCTTTGTCCAACCACATGGCAGAGGGGTTGAACCCTCAGCCTGTAGTGTTAGAAGTGTGATCCTTGCTCTGCTGCGTGAACTGAAGGGCTAAAAGCTTGGCTACATGGCATATTAATGCTTGACAACCTGGTGTACTGTAGACTTACAACCTGGCTTGCTGCACACAGTAACTCCTGCATAGACATAGCCTAAGTCAGTGGTCCCCAACCTTTTCCGGGTGGCGGGCGCCAGACAACAGCCACCAAGGAACATGGCTGGTGGACAAGCATCTGCCAAAACGCCGCTAAGAAGTGGCAACGTCAAGAGGCGTCGCTGCCGAAAATCAGCGGCATTTCAGCAGCGATGCCTCTTGATGATGCCACTTTTTGGTGGCATTTTGGCGGATGCTTGTCTGCCGGCCAGTACGTGGGCACACATAGATGCCCCGGCGGGCGCCATGGTGGGGACCACTGGCCTAAGTCCTCTGGCTGGAAACAACAGCAGGCTCAAACTTCTTTTGTAGCCCAACCGGTAGAGGGGGACAAAGAGCCCCACTCTTCTACTGCGGGTTCCACTGAGATGAGGAGAAATGTATGCCAGGAGCCTCTCAACCCTGTAACTTTAGTCTACCGTATCTAAACCTAAACATAACATTATAGTGAACTGATCACTTTCCTCATCTATAAATCACTGTCGTCACCTCTGTGTAGCTGCCTGCTGTAAAGGGACTTGGTGAAGGATACAGTTCTTGGTTGGAATCTCCAGCCACTGCCATAATAGAAATAACTGATTGTTTTCCATCAATCTCCTTGTGCACCCATCAGCTCATGCCCCAGTTTGCTCTACTAAACGTATTCCAGTTTGCTCTACTAAACACCTCTATAAAGTTACTTTTTCAAAAATATTATTGATCTGTATTACCTTTGTGTCTTTGCAGCCTTGTCATGGACCAGGCCCCCACTACTAGGTGCTCACACAAATGGAACAAAAAGATGGCCTCCTGCCCAAAAGACCTTGCAATCTAAATATGACAAGAAACAACAGATAGTGTCCGTTTTCTCATACTCCCCTATCGGTCAGCATTATCGGCATTACCAGGGGCCCAACCATTGTCAAATTTGTTGTAGTATCCCAGAAAAGGACATTTATAAGAAGGGTTTTGAAGGAGGATAATGGTGGTTTTTACAGGGGATTTCCTCACAGCTGAGTCATGTTGTTTGCCAATGGAGTACAAGTAATAACCCAGCCAGACCTCACTCCACCTTCTCCTTTTGTGAGCATTTTAACTTTTTAATGGAAAGTGTCACCTAGTGCTACACATGCTACAAAGGTGACAGGCCACTGTGCCCCTCACCTGCTGTATTGACAAAGCAGCAGTGGAAAAGGAGAGAACCTTCATAAAGTGTTGAGTCTTAAATCATCAGTACCCTGTAATGTAGGGGTGGGCAAAGTACAGCCCGACGGACCTTTTAATCCGGCTCTCAAGCTCCTGCCGGGGAGCGGGGTTGGGAGCTTCCCCTGCTCTGGCACTCCAGGCAGTGAGCTGGCCCAGGGGCTTGCCTTGCTCTGTGCGTGCAGCAGCTCCACACGGCTCCCCGAAGCAGGGGCAGCCAGGGGGCTTTGCACACTGCCCCCCCCCTGCCTCAAGCACTGGTTCTGCAGCTCCCATTGGCTGGGAACCACGGGGGCAGGGCAGCACACAGAATGGCATGGCCCTGCCTAAGGGGCTGGGGGTGGAGGGGGCTGGCCCGTTTCCAGGAGCTGTTTCAGGTAAGTGCTGCCCAGATCCTGCACTGCTGAGCCCCCAGCACCTCAACCACCTGCCCCAGCCCTAATTGCCCTCAAAACCCTTTGATCCCAGCTTGGAGCACCCTCCTGCATCCCAAACCATCATCCCTCGCCCCATCCCGGAGTCTGCACCCCCAGCCGGAGCCTCATCCCCCATGTGCACAAATCCCCTACCCTATCCAGCCAGCCATACAATTTCCATACCGAGATGTGGCCCTCCGGCCAAAAAGTTTGCCCACCCCTGCTGCAATGGGATGATTTGCATCAGATCTCATGTGGTGGCATATCTCATATTTTGTGGACATGTTAAAACCAGAATAAGCCTTAGTTCTGCATGAGCAGCTTTTCTCTTTCATGCGCCTCATGCGACTGACAGTCTGTGTGCTGCAGACCAGGTTCTCCCTCTGCAGCTCTTGCTAGCAGCCAGTGTCCAAGAAATGGGACCATCTAATTTCTTCATTACAGTCTTTCCCTTCTCAGGAGCTGACTTTACAGATGAACTTGTTGGAGCTGATACGGAAGTTGCAGCAGAAGGAATCGCAGCCAGAGAAGGCTTTCTCTTGAGTAGGGCACAGCTCCTCTTTGTCCAGAATCTCCCGCTGAACTTCACACTAAAGAACAGTCTACTTACATCATTTGCTTTGTAACATCAAAGAGAAGCCACTGGTCACCAAGTGTAGAAGAAACAGCTGAAACTGTTAGATTCCTGCGGGGGGGCATGAAGAGCAGAGGAGACAAGTAGAGAGCATTGTGCTCTTTCTGTTCCCTTCACCCCTCAGCACGGCATCCATTCTCATTCCCCAGCTGTTCACTACCCAGCTCCTCAGGTACAACTGTTGAGGAGTAACTTGGGGTCTCTTATTCAGAGACCCCAAGTTCTTTAGTGGCCAGTGCTGTGTCCATCCAGCCCCGAGTCCACGCTCTTGGGTGATGTGCTGTGTGGAAAACGTGCTCACAGGACCAGACACAGTTTCTGGGCACTTGGAGGGTATGTGTAAGGCACAAGATTTCTCAAGGAGAGCAGTAATCCTCTTCCATGGGCAGTGTTGACATGGTTTTACCAACCCACCAGAGAGCAGACCATGCTCGATACGACCTTGGCACCAGTTAGTGCCCTGGGGTTGTTTTCAGTGCCCAGCTGAGTGGGTCCTTCTGGAGAGCAGGGAAATGGCTGCCACATCTTAGTGATGTGCATATGTCTGAGTGGATCAGTCTGGATTAGTGAGCAGTATTTGCTGCTCCATCTCAAATGCAGCCTTGCCTTGCTACTCAGAGGGGGAGCATGTGTCACAGGTAAAGAACTGCAAATGACGGGACAGTGTTTAACAGCTTCTGGTACCAAAGGCAGGAACTGGCCTTTTTAAAAGCAGACATCTGGCTGGAGTTCACTTTCCTTCCCAAAGCAGCCCCTGGGCAGATGACGACACAGGTTTCCCTTCAGTGTGAGCTGCCACTTCTCTTCTCCCACCTGAAGGAGAAAGCCAAGCCTGTGCCTGCCCACTCTGGGGCTGCGAAGGCAGCTGTGCACTTTGTCTGAGAGGAGCCTGAGCCTGTCAGGGGGATGCTAAGGGTTATGTTACTGTGTGCTACTTGAAAATGCCGGCCGCAGAATGTTTAGAAATAAATAATTCATCTGCAATTCATGTCTGGCTCCTGGCTTTCATTTCCTGCGACCTGATGCCTCTAACAGATGTTCCAATCTTTTGGTATTGTCAAAAGATGGCACTGGCATTTAAGAGGAAAAAGAGCCAGGGCTCCTGTGACTGATCAGCTGCCTCCAACTTGGGTTTTAAGAGAAGAAAAGGGGCAGGTGGGAGCTTCAAACACCTGAAAGATGCTGTAGGTGATTCTGGGGAAAGGCTGAAGGTAGGAAAGCAGCAGGGAGGAATGCTAAGCCAGAGAGCAGCAGAGGCTGCTGACTTGTAAGCCTGGGAGGCCAAAGCCAAGGGCCAGAGGGCTGAAGGCAGGGGAGCAGTGGCAGGGCCTGCCAGCTGACATCACACTGGAGAGCTGGCACCAGAGGGCTGAGGGTCGCTCCCCAGGTGAGGATGATCTCCTAGCAGAGAGGTTGTGGAGGTGTCTGCTGGGAAGAGCGGAGTTGCACTCCAGTTGGAAGGGCTGTGGGAGCTGTCCTGGCATAAGGACAGGAAAGGACTGAAGTGTGGCTGTGGCAGATGATGCCAGTGTCTTGTATGTGGGGCACTGAGGGACCAGCTGTGGTATTTTAAGTACTATGTGCACTGGACTAATTTGGGGGCTTATGCTGTGCCATACCCTGATTCTGGAGGACACCCCAGGTAAGGCTGCCCTATGACAGCTTGCAGCCCTCCAAATAGTGGAGGGTGCGGGGGGACTTGTACTCTTTAAGCATCTGCATAGGAACTTATTGTTTTTACCTTAAAACTAGAAGTGCCTACTTCAAAAGAGCTGTGCTGTAACTTATCACTGCTGGCAATCCACTGGGAAGGGCCCTCAGAGACAGGACAGCACAGGTGCACACTGGCTTGCCAAGAGTCACTGCCCAGAGACATGTGACAGCTGAAGCACTGAGACCTGCCTGGGCACGGCTGGAGTGGCCCAAGGGCAAGGGGATGCCCTGACAATGTGACAAGTGGGATGGGCAGGAGAGAGAGGTATGGCAAAGCTGGAGGGATGGGCTGTGCTTTAGGCCTCGCATAGCAGAGTTTTAGGCCTGGCCCAGCACAACTACTCCCCATCATGCCTTCACCCCCTGCCTGAAGTGGTAGTGCCATTCTCTCTCCCTCCCCCTCCTTTTCAGACGGGCAGGTGTGGCAGCAGGGGCCCCTCCAGTGCATGCCCCAGGAGCTGGGACGTAGCCACCTGTCAGTGGGCCAACTCACTTTTCCTCCAGCTACTCTCAGTCCCTTGGTGGCCTGGGGCTGATGGGGCATTGCAAGGCAGTGAATCAGGGTAACGCCTCCGGAGGTGCACTGATTACACTGCTTTTGCATCTTCCACCTTTTCTATGCAAACACTACAGCCAGAGACTGACCATTGTTAAAGGTTCTGCCCTCATCACATGACTCCAGCAGCTAGGGCCTTAGACATGGGTCTATAGGGCCTATGGGTTACTCCGGCCCTGGGGCCTATTGAAGGCTGAGGCTGGTGACACAGGAATGAAGATACTATACCCCTGCTGCTGTGTAGACTTGCTCCTCGAAGGGACCCCTCAAACTCATCTCTAGCTGGAGTCAGCAGCCAGCCTCCCAGCCCTGATGCTTCTGCCTGGGTCCAGTCTTTGCAGGACTTGGGCACGATGCAGCAAAGCTGTTGGAGATTTGGAAGAGCAAAGCACAAGAAGAGCTGTACCCTAATCTCTGCTGGCGCAGTGGGGTGCCTCAGAAGGGACTTTTCTGTGGGACGGGCATGGCTGGCCTCAGACTTGCACCAGGCTGGCTCCACTTCCAGGTAGACTGACTGCAGCACGGTGTGGACAGACTCCCGCCCAGGCACAGTGACTGCAGAACCATAATTTATAAGTAGGGCTAGTGTCAGCACCTTTGTTACAAGCTGTTTCACAGAACCACTGAGCATAGCACAGCAGGGACACACAAATCCATTGGCAATAGCAGCCCCCCCCCCCACCCCGTGTGGTACATTTCACACAACACACGTGCCAGGGCAGGGCAAGGTGGCACCAACAGAGCAGCCAGGACCCAGAATAGCATGTGCTAAATACACCACCTCAGGCAGTCACAGCAAATTCACAAGCCAATGCCCAGGCTGCACAGCTGCCTCCGGTGGGCTCCAGGAGCAGCTCTCAGCCCCAGCAGGCAAAGAGCCAGGCTGGCAGAACGTAAGTCCAGAGTCCCTACCCCCGTCCCCTATCTCCTGCCTTATACAAACCCCTCTCATTGCTCCACGAGGCCAGGGGAGGCGGATGGGGGGCAGGCATTGCTGCAGGGCCTGGCCGTTGTGCTTTCTGTGGTGCGTGTGTTGGGTCTGCACATTTCCTCCTATTAAATACTAGTAACTAGGCCTCCGTTGGCAGCTCACACAGTAACAATGCAGTACTCACACCTGGCCCGAGCCCTACCTGCACCTCACGTGGGCCATCGCAGAGCCTCGGGGCGGCGGCGGGGCATGGGGGACAGCTGACATGCCCACTCACGGTATGCAGCTGCGGAGGGTGGGGGATATGTACAGTAAACAACAGCCACCTTCCCACTCTCCCTGGGCACTGGCCTAAAGTCAGAGCTGGGCTCAGTAGCTCAGGACACAGCAGCCAAGAGGAGAAAATGGGCAAAGGAGAACCGTGGAAAAAGGAGCTTCAGAAACAGGGGTGAAAGTAACTTACAGGACTTACCGGTAGGGCCGGAGTCTTGGGGAGGGGCATGGCCTCAACCAGAAGAGGCAGGGCCTCTCAAGATTTAAAGGCTCTGGGGTACCAGCTTTGGCTGGGAGCCCCAGGGCCTTTAAATCAACCAGGGGCTCCCAACTGCAGAGGTGGCCGTGAGACCCCAGGGCTCAGGGGCAAATTAAAGGGCCCAGGCCCAGGACTCGGGCCCCCACAGAGCTCCAGACCCTTTAAATCCCCACTGCAGCTCCAGCTGCCGGAGCCACAGGCAGGATTTAAAGGGCTTTGGGCTGCCCGCTGCAGCAGGGAGCCTAGAGCCCTTTAAATCCCCGCCGCAGAAGCCGGTGCGGTCCGACACGGCGTACTGGCTCTTGCTGGTATGCCGGAGCAGACCGGACCGGCTTACTTTCACCTCTGCTCCTAAATGAACTGATCTGCAGGGCAAGGCCTCACCCGGTCACCAGGCAGAGGGGATCCCAAAAGCTCTCTTTGCGAGGGGAAGCTGCAGCCCAATTAACATGAAAGCTAGCAACAGAGCAGGGTCAGCCTAGGGGCTAGAGCCTGCGAGAGCGTAGGGGACACGAGGGCCTGCTTCTATCCCTGTGTGCTGTGACAGCAGCCTGTAGGGCCACAAGGAAACTGCAAAAGGTGAGGGGCACAGGAGCCTGAGCCCAAAGCAGCCCCTTGTGGGGCCAGGTATCAACAGGGGAATGGGATTGAGAGGGCTGCTGTAAATTTGAATAGGTAAGCTGGATGGAGCTCCAGGCCAGTGCAAGCTAGTTCAGCCCTGCATCAGGACACACGTCCCCGACCGTTCTCAGAAACGCAGAGCTGCCGCTCACTTTCAGAGCGTGCTCTCTGCCGGGCAGGGCCTAGCTGTCCTGTGTGTCATACAGGGCTGAGCACTACGCATGGGAGGCCGGGGGCACATGAGAGTCAGGCTGGTGTCAGGCAGCCCAGCTGCTTGGGATGAGCGAGTGAGGGCACAGCCAGGGTAATGCACTATTTCACTGCGCTAGTAAAGTGATTGTCTAGAAACCATTCGCATGGGACTAGCTAACAAAGGGTAGGGGGAATCTCTGCTCCCTCTGCACTTGCCCCAGTGTGGCCATGGATTTACAACCAGAGGGTTTCAGGTCAGCCTCACCTTTGCCAGCCCCACTCAGTACAAAGGCCTGGGCCGCACCCCAGCACCACACTCATTTCTGTGCCTTTTAGAATAATGGAACCACACAAATGTGCCCTGGGTGTGACCCTACTGAACTAGGTGTTTGAACATGCAGCTTCAAAGGGATAGCTCAGTGGTTTGCACATTGGCCTGCTAAACCCAGGGTTGTGAGTTCAATCCATGAGAGGGACATTTAGGGACCTGGGACAAAAATCTGTCTGGAGATTGGTCCTACTTTGAGCAGGGGGTTGGACTAGATGACCTCCTGAGGTCCCTTCCAACCCTGAGATTCTATGATTCGTGCTGATCTGGGGCAGGGACTGCCAGCAGGTGCCTGATCAGCACCTGATTGTCTGTACCAAGAACTCCAGAAAGCTAACATAGAAATGCCCTAACACTGCGCAATTGTAGCGCTGTGCACATTCCACATGCTTTACACACACCATCTAATTAAGCATCACCCTTGGCTGGGGATGAGGTTTAGGGAGAAGGGACTCAGCCGAGGCCAGAAGTCCATATGAGAGCCAGGATAAAGTCCTGACTCTCAGCCCCGCATGACCTGGGTGGCACCTCTCGCCCGTTTGCCAGAGACTCTTCATCATACACCCTGGACCATGGGAAGAGACACTGGGCTCTGGTAGGAATGGCACATTGACTCTGTTACCCCCCCCCCGATATTTCAGGACAGGCAGGGCACAGAGTGGTGGAGCCGAAACGTGATCCCTCTGTTGTTACAAGGGTTGTGGTGGGTTTGGCAGGGGACTTGGGCGGAGCAGTTAGGTAAGACGCAGCTTACACATTACTATGAGCTAGAAGTAGGGGGATAAAAGCCAGATCCCTGTGTGCCAGAGTATGGGAAAGGAGGCAGCCATCACCTCCCTAGTGCTTTTGCTGTGAGTGCGGAGGGGGAAGTGTGCGTATCACCGTCCTGTCTCCAGAGCCCAGAGTTTGCTCAGGGAAGACCCACCCCTGGCAGCTGTTTCGGCAGAGGAAAGTGGGGGTGGGGGGTGTCGTTTTTCACGCAGGGAGGCTGCTACGCCATTGACGTATCATCGCTTGGCTTCCTCAGTAACCATATCCGGCAGCTCCGTCAAGGGCTGGGGGTTGGGTTGAACCGCCTGCACCGTCTCCTCCAGGCTGCTGCTAGGGAACACCACATAGCGGGCGCTCACATTGCGGGATGTGGGCTCACGCAGGTTCTCTTTGCTGTGCCAGATGCCGTAACCAAAGTACACCAGGAGTCCTGTTGCAGCAGAGAGAGAGTTTGCTTTAGCGGCAAGGCAAAGGAGCTTGTGTCTGACTCAGCCAAGGTGGGAGGGAGAGACCCCCACAATGTGTGCGATGGAGGTTCTGACTAGGAAAGGGAGGGAAAATGAAAACAGGTCCAACACCAATGCTGCAGGGCCCCACCGGCCCCTGCCCGCCTACTCAACCAGTTGGTTTGCCATGGCCCATTGTCACCAGTTTCAGACCATGTGACAGTATCCCTTCCCATTTCTTTATAAGGGCCCTGACCATGGTTGTATCCACACACCCTGCCGCGGAGTTAAAACCAAAGCCTCAACAGCCCCCTGGCCTGATTTCCCTCCTTATTTCCCCAGACCAGTGAGGGCCATTTCACTGATTTTTAACTCAAGACAATTTTAATTCATTTTCTCACTGACAGCGCGATGCATTTTATCAAACACTTGGCCTATAACTCCCTAGCCAAGCTGCATTCCACTCTGCCAAGGCTTTTTATAGTAAATAGCAGTGGATTCTTCATTCTCTGCTCTAACAGTGGATCACTCCCTTGGCTCTGACGCCGCCTAAGCAGCTACCGATGCTCTCTTCCCCTTTGTTCCACGCTATTCTAAGCGATGCAAGTATATCCTTGTCTGCGTCTGACTCCCGAGTCATTCAAACATCGTTCTCCAGGCTTTCTTACATGGACCTGTATGACCCAGCCCAGCATCACCATGGATGTCACCAGCTCCTCAGCTCAGAATGGGCCTGCTTCTCTGGGGAGGTAACGTCACTGATTAGACACTCCCTGAACTCACCTAGGATCAGCCAGACGGAGAATCGAAGCCACGTCATGTAGCTCAGCTTCAGCATGAGATAGACATTCAGGAGAATACTCAGAGCAGGAGTGAGCGGCACAAAGGGAATCTGCAAGGAAAAGAGCAGCCAGTGAGAATGAGAGAACACGCCTACGACAGTCACAACTAAGGCTGAACTCACACATTCAAAGGACACGGAAGGGTGGACAACTGCTGAAAAAACTACTTCAAAAGTGTTGTTGACCTATGACCTTTCCCCTGCTGGCAATGAGTATAATGATACAGGGGTATATGATTGACCTTACTGTTCTGAGTATCAGAACACCGATACTCAATGTCTCATTTCTTAATGTTTTGCTTACTAGGTTGAAACAGACCTGAGGGGCAAGCAGGTGAACATAAGCAATTGGGTTACCAGGTTTGCTATATTAAGGATTTGTTGTAGGAGGCCTAATAGCAGTAGTTATGCTAAAGGCTGAGTTTTATTTATGATCGTACAGGCCTAGAGGAATAGAACTTTAGGTCATAATTTTGCACTCTTATTCGTAGATGGTGAGCAGGAGACCATGAAACTGACGGGGCGAGATTTCTGAAGAAGGGAGTTCAGGGTGGGTTTGGTCTTTAGGTTACCAGGCACTAGACAGGTAATTAGACCACACTGATGCATAGGAATCGTTAGGAAATAACAGAGAGGATTGATGCAAATGGTTAATATTAGGGCTGTCAAATGGTTAAAAATATTAATGGCAATTGCAGTTTTAATCACACTGTGAAACAACAGAATACCAATTTAAAATGTATTATAAACATTTTGAATGTTCTTCTACATTTTCAAACATATTGATTTCAATTACACAGAATACAAAGTGTATACTGCTCACTTTGTTATTTTTTATTACAAGTATTTGCACTGGAAAGAGATAAACAAAAGATCTTGCTTCAACTTGTAGATTGCACTAAGGGGCATGCAAATGTTTAGCATATCTGGCACATAAATACCTTGCAATGCTGGCTACAATTGTGCCACACGAACGCCTATTCTTACTTTCAGGTGACATTGTAAAGAAGAATTGTGCAGCATTATCTCCTGTAAATGTAAACAAACTCATTTGTCTGAGCGATTGGCTGAACAAGAAGTAGGACTGAGTAGACTTGTGGACTCTAACATTTGTTTTATCTTTGAGTGCAGTTATAAAAAAAATTCTACATTTGTAAGTAGCACTTTCATGATAAAGAGATTGCACTACCGTACTTGTAGGAGGTGAACTGAAAAATACTATCTAGTGTTTATCTTTTTTTTACAAGGCAAATATTTAATAAAAATATGAAGTGAGGACTGTACTCTTTGGGTTCTGTCTTGTAATTGAAATCAATATATTTGAAAAATGCAGAAAAGCATCAAAAATATAAATTGCTTTTCTATTATTGTTAACCGGTGTGATTAAAACTCTGATCACGATTAATTTTTTTAATCGAGTTAATTTGTTTTGAGTTAATCGCTCGAGTTAACTACATAATATTAATTATGCTTAATTGTGGACACTCGGAGTGCCACAGATGGAGATGAAGGTGTCCTAGATGAAGTAATGCTCTGTGTAACTCAAAAGCTTGTCTCTCGCCAACAGAAGTTGGTCCAGTAAAGGAAAACCTGCACTTTCACCACAAGCCCAGCCTTCCTCTACTCCAGACATTATTGTGCAAGGGCCAATCCAACCTCCCCCAGGCCACAGCAACCAATGAGAATGTAAGGGGCAGAGGGCTACCTGAAAGGTCTTGGTGCTCTGCTGTTGCTCATGGACCCAAATGAGAAGCAAGCTGAGCAGAAATCCCAGGCTGAAGAGCAGAAGCAGCAGGGAGTAGCTCCAGGTGGGCAGGTGAAGATGGGTGTTGCCAAATACCAAGATGGAGCACAGGCATAGGGCAGACACCATCAAGGTAACCACGGCAATGGTGACCACCTCCCCAGGGTAGAAGTCGCTGAGGAACGCCAGGTAGGGCTCAAAAGCTGCCTTCAGCTGCCCTGGCTCCCGGTGCACTTTGTCTGTGCCCACCAGCTGCAGCTTGTCCGAGAAGGATTCGTATTCCTTTAGCTCGCTGGGCCCAGCCCCCTCGTTGGGCCCAGGACTGGGCTGGCTCCTGACAGGCTGAGGGGGAGCTGCCGACTTCTCCTGCTGAAAGCGCAGCACAATGATGCTGGCTGCAACGAAGGTGTAAGCCTGCAGAGTGCCAATGGACAGAAACTGCACCAGGGCCTCCAGGTCGAAGACGAGGGCCATCAGAGCCATGAGCACCCCAAACACCACAATCCCGATCACGGGCACCTGCGTGCGGGGGTGCACTCTGGAGAACACCTGGAAAAAGAGCCCGTCCTCTGCCATGGCATAAACAATTCTGGGGAGGGAGAAGAGGTTGCTCAGCAGAACCGTGTTCATCGCTGGGGGGAGGGAAGGATAAAGAAAGAGAGAGAGAGGCTACAGGGTCAGAGTCACACACTTGAACCTGCCCACACCACCCTGGGGACCAGAGCTGGCTCAGGGACAAGGCAGCAGTGCAGTTCCTGAGCTCATGTGCACCTGCCAGTGAGTGTGGGGATCGCTCCCACGAGGTGGCCACGGTCAGGCTCATCTGCTCACTCCAGTGGAGCCCATTGCTCCTCAGTGGTTTTCCAGGGAGCAGGCAAATGGTAGATCCAGGACCCCCAAGCCCAAGAGAATACTTTGCCACTGGGAGAGATTGCCTGGGAGTAGGAAC
This sequence comes from Chelonoidis abingdonii, assembly GCF_003597395.2. Taxonomy (NCBI): domain Eukaryota; kingdom Metazoa; phylum Chordata; order Testudines; family Testudinidae; genus Chelonoidis; species Chelonoidis abingdonii. The sequence goes on along the minus strand of NC_133790.1, from coordinate 27,872,686 downwards.
TCCATCCAGGACTCTGCTTCATTCCCAGGGTCCCTCAGCCCTGGGACAGACCAACAGGCAGCCCCAGACAACGGGAGCAACTCAGAGGGGAGGCAGCCTCCAAGGAGGTGGAGCTAGCACCCAGCATTTCCTATCCCCACTGTACAGTATGGGAAAAGGAGCAGAGCAGTTAAGTGACTTGGCCAAGGTCATGCTGCGAGTCACTGGCAAACCTGGAAATGGCATCCAGGACTCTGAGCACTAACCAGTAGCCTGGCGGCTACGACTCAACTGGAAACGTGCAGTGCATAACCCGAGATGTCATTTCTTTCACATACCCTGCCAGAGGATACAGGCCTAGCTGCTAGCCCAGGGACTGGGGCACTGGGTGTCTGGACCTGAGGTTTCAGCCTGTCCATACTTACCACAAATGGAACCAGCAGCAACTATAAACCCTGCCCACGAGTAACCTCGTCTGTAAAACGCATCTGCCAGGGCAGAGTCAGGATCCAGAGTGTACCAGGGCACCATCAGCGTCAGCACCACGGACACCAGTATATAGGCCCCCGCGGCCAGGCCCAAGGAGATGGCTATTGCTCTGGGAACAGCCTTCTGGGGGTTTCTGGCTTCTTCACTGGAGGCTGCTATGACATCAAAGCCTACAAAGGCATAGAAGCAGGTGGCCGTGCCTGCCATGATGCCCGACAGCCCATACGGAGCAAAGCCGCCTTCCTGGACACTCCAGTTCTTGGGTTCTGCGAGAATGAATCCCATAATGAGGATGAAGAGGATCACACCCAAGCTGATGGCCGAGAACACATGGTTAAGCCAGGAGGACACTTTGGCCCCAAAGGAGATGAATGCTGTGGCTATCAGCAGGACACCTGCTGCCAGGAAGTCTGGGTACTGTGCCAGGAACGGTACCTGCCATGTCACAATGTGGGTCTCAGTGAAATTTTTTACTTTATGACTAAATATGGAATCCAGATAGGCACTCCATGCCCTCGCCACCGCAGCGCCCCCGATCATGTACTCCAGGAGCACATTCCAGCCAATCAGGAAGGCCCAGATCTCGCCCATGGAGACATAGGTGAACATGTACGCGGAGCCTGTCTTAGGCACCCGGGCACCGAACTCGGCATAACAGAGAGCTGCCAGCAGAGAGGCAAAGCCAGCAATGATGAAAGAGACAATGACAGCAGGGCCAGCAATCTCCTTGGCTACTGTGCCCGTGAGGACATACAGGCCAGAGCCAACCATGCCCCCTACGCCCAGCAGTGTCAGGTCAATGGTGGAGAGGCATCTGTTGAAAGTCGTCTCCATCATGTCATCCTCCAGAGTTTTCACCCGGTTGAGCTTCTGGCAGAAGCGGGTTAGGTCCGCAGAGCGAGGCAGCCGGCCCGCCATCTCAGACAGACAGCCCTGCCTGCAGCAGGGACGGCAGAAGGACAGGGAGGGTCAGAGCAGCGTGTCACACATAAGTCACCACGTCAAAAACCTAGCAAGGAATAAAGAAAGCATGAACCAGCCCCTCTCTCCCCTACACATGTGGCCCAAACACAAGCCAGCCCCCTCTCCCTCCCTGCTCCCCACGGCACTTTAACTAACTCAGGTCCAGCAAGCACTAGCCAGGTTCTCGACTGTGTAACACCCACATCACATGACCAAGGATACATCTCTCCAAACTCCCAACAATTATCAGCAGGGGGCAGGCAGGTGGCAAGGGCTCAGGACGGTTTCCAGCTTTGCCCCACGTTCCCAGACTCAGGCCTGCCTCGATTGTTCCTCGGGGAATCACACCGGTTATGGGGAATTGTGTGTTACGGCTGTATATTGCAGCCAGGGAATCCAAGAGAAGCAGGGAAGAAGCAATGATTTATTAAGGATGTACTGGTGTTTCATCAAAAAGTCCCTTCCCAGGAGGATTCTTGCTCACCCAGGAGTGAACCTGTCCTTCATGAACAGACCACAGAATTGAGTCCATATGTGTATCCACAAACCTTTTACATGGGAGCCCATGACTTCTTTGAAAAGGGTATTTTAGGCAGAGCTGGTAGTATCACCTCTAGTGAAGGCTGACTGCCACTTTCAAAGATAAGCCCATTTTCAGTTGCATATCACTTTGCCAAATATTAAGGGTTTGGGCTGAAATTCCCAGGGCTGGGTGTCCACCTCAGCCTGACTCTTTTTAGAGGTGATCAGAACCTGTTCAGTTATTTCTGAGCACAAGGTTAAGAGGGAAAAATACATTGTTTTGCCTATGTGCACAAAAACCCCTACAACCATTTCACTGCGAAACTCTAGCCCCTCCAGGCTCTGAAGCAGGGCCTGACATTTGGCAGGGAGGTTACCCTAAAGTCAGGGATGTGCCTTTTGGTGTCCTCTTGAAAACTTGCCAAAACGTGGTCCCATTTTAAGCCTTTCAGATTTCGGTTCACACATCAATGCTCAGTAGACTGGCAGCGTTATCTATGAGACCAGCTGCACTGAGCATGCACCATTCCCTCCTGCCTCATACATACTGATCAGACTGATCATATTCTGCTCCCACAGAACATGCTCCATCTCAGGACAGTGGGTCCCTCTAATTCCTCCTCTTAGCTGCTGTGGGGACAGGTTCAGGACAAGGCAGCAGCCTGGCTCCAATACAAAGGGCGGAGGAGCAGAGGCGCAGGGGCTGGAGGGGAGGAGTAGTGGCAGACGGGATGGGGCAGAAAGGGCCTCAATCATTAGAGGACACTCCCCTCCAGAACCTGTAACTGAACCCAGGATTCCTGAGTCTCCACATTCCTCTGTTGTTAGCCAGCAGCCGTGACACCCACTGGCGAAGTGTCTGCCTCATCCCTCGTTAGCGGATGGTCCCTCAGAAGCTAAGTCTGTTAATGCTCAGAGGTCTGTGCTGTGCATCTAAAAGGTTCCCGCTCTGCTGGTGACCCACGTGGGGGAGACATATGGTCCAAAATGAACAAACAGAAATGTTATCGTGGCTTTTTAAAAAAAACTATGAAATTATATTTTAAAAAATGCTACGTTTCAATACACGGAGTCACGCAGTTTTTCTCGTGCTGAATGTTTAGTGTATGTTTGTTCCTCCATTTTTTTTTAAAACTGCAGCTGAGTAAAACAACCAGCCTTGGAATTGGTGATTTACAGCAACTAGCAGGATCAGTTCCTGAACAGATGCTGAGGGCTTCTGGCTAGCTCGGTACTAGGGGAGGAGCTATGCTGTGTGCTTTGACGTGTGTAACCCACACACCTCCTGGGTGTGGTGCTTTGTCCCAGCGAGTGGCACGGAGACCACACAGAGAGAGAGAGATTAATGAGTCTGCTCTACAGTCTTAGCTAACAGCCATATGGCTTTCAGTTCCCGCAGTAGAGGCTTATGCACTAAGCTCCAGAGACCCCAGTTCGATCCCATCTGCCGACAACCAGGGTCCGTTACACAAGGATATCTCAGACATCTTCCTGGGCAAAGCACAATTCAGGAAAGGAGAAGACAATCTACAGATGGTGGCTGGGTGCAGGGAGAACGGATAAGCCACGGGGCTATTTCCTGTGGCCCGTGCAAATTCCCCCAGCCTATCTCCAGGTCAGGGATGGGCAAACTACAGCCACAGGATTGCCCCCCTCAAGCCCCACGCCGCTCCCTGAAGTAGCTGACACCGCCTCCTCCTCCCCACCCCGCACCTCCCATTGGCCGGGAACGGGGAACCGTGGCCAATGGGAGCTTTGGGGGAGGTACCTGAAGGTGCGGCAAGCCGCATGCAGAGCCCTGCGTCCCCCCTGCCCCAGGGGCCGCAGTGACATGATTCCAGCTATGTCGCGGAGCGGGGCCGGGAGTGGGGCCAGGGCAGGCCCCACTGTGTGCCCAGGGCAGGCCCCACTGTGTGCCACTGCAACTCCAGAGCCTGACTGCACCCTGCTCCCTGAGCCCCCTGCCTCATCCCACACCCCTTCTGCACCCTGAGCCCCCTGCCTGCACCCCCACCACATCCCTCATGTGCCCTCTGGGGGCAGGGAGGGGCCAGAGCTGGGTGGGAACTTCAGGGAAGGAGTTGGAATGGGGGCAGGGAAGGGGTGGGAGCAGGGCTGGAGGCAGCGAGGGGGCGAGTGTCAGTGATACAGCCCTCGGGCCAATGAACTAGCCCTTGTGTGGCCCTCGTGGTCATTTGAATTGGAGACCCCCGGGGACAAGGGATGAATTAGGCCCCTCTGTGTCTAAGCAGAAAATGTATCAACATTCCAGGTGGACAGAGTCACAGGTTTAAGGTTAGAATGGACCCCCAGATCCTCTCGTGTGATCTTCTGTATAGCATGGGCCAACAACCCTTCCAGCCACCCCCACACCAAACCCAACAACCAGAATTAGACCAACATATTACAGACCCCAGGAGACTAGACTACGTTGTGCCACAGGCAGAGAAGAGAAGGGACCAAGGGTGAACCAATGCCCCAGACAATGGCAGGGAATCAGTTTAGTGAGATATGCTGAGATCACTCTAGCAACTGACCCACACCCGATGCTGCTGAGGAAGATGAAAATTCCCAAGGTCACTGCTAATCTGACCCGAGGGAAATTCCTTCCCGATCCCATATATGGAGATCAGTTAGACCCTGAACATGTGGGCAAGACTCAATAGCCAAGTCCGGAGAGAGAATTTGCAGAACCACCTGAGAGCACTGGCTCATCCCATCTAGGGTCCCATCTCCAGCTTTGGCCATCTCTGATGTTTCAGAGGAATGACCCTTCCCAGCTCAAACACTGGCATACACCGGGGGGCATTCCTTTCTGGTCCCTATAGGTGACCAGTGAAGTCCTGAAGCAAAAGATTTTAGGAACATATGCCATGAACTGGAAGAGACCTCTGTGGCCGCTGAGTCCTGCCCCCATACCACAAGTAACCCCATCATACAATCACTCAGAAATTTGTCAAGCTCTATCTTAAAACTAGTTAGTGTTTTTGCCCACATAGCTTCTTCTAATTTCAGACCTAAATTTGTTCATGGCCAGTTTATCCTCATTTGTTCTTGTGCCAACATTGTGCTTTAGCTTAAATAGCTCTTCACCCTTCAAAAAGTTTTCCCACTTCCACTCCCCCCTTCCTCCCCGATGTAATTATAGAGCACATTCAGATCCCTCTCAGCCTTCTTTTTGCAAGGCTAAAAAAGCCAAGCTCTTAATTTCCTCTACTAAGACAGGCTCTCCATTCCCCTGATTAACCTAGTAGCCCTTCTCTGCATCTGTTCCAGGTGGTGTGGAGGGTTTGGGTTTTAACATGGGTGACCAGAAGTGTAAGCAGTATTCCAGAGGAGGTCTTACCAGTGCCTTGTACAATGGCATTAACACCTCAATATCTACAGGAAATGCCTCACCTGATCCAGCCGAGGGTCACATTTGCTTTTTCACAGCCACGGCACATTGGCAGCTCATAGTCATCCTACGATCAACCCACATACCCAGGTCTCTTTCCTCTTCATCACTGCCAACTGGTGAGCCTCCAGCAGAAATTCTTGTTACTAGGCCTTAGCTGCACGATCTTGAACTTTGTACTATTAAATTTCATCCCACCGCTCTTACCTCAGTCCTCTAGGTCATTTCGATTCTTCTAGTGTACTAGTCTGATCCCCCTCTGTACTGATGGTGCCCCTCAACTTTGTGTCATCAGCAAATTTCATTAGCACTCATCCTACTTCTTGTGCCAAGGTCCTTAATAAAAATATTCAAGATTGGCCCCAAAACTGATCCTTGAGTAGCCTTCTGCCAGCCCATCATTCACTTTTCAGCACAACCCGTTGTCTTCTCTCCTTTAACTAGCTTCTTACCACCTTACATTTCTTGTACAGACTCCCATCTTCTCCTGTTTCCCTGATAATGTACTGCTGTATCAAATGCTTTATTGATATTAGATCTATGGCATTTCCCTCACCTAAAATATCAATTATCAAAGAAAGACGTTGGGTTAGCTTGGCATTGTCTTCCTCTGGTAAGCCCATGCTGCATTACCTTCCTTCCTCCATTTACTTCCATGTATTTAATTATTCTTTCCGTCTCAATTTATTTTAAAGTCTGATGTACTACTGAGGTCTGACTAAGGGTATTTCTCCACTACAAACGGACACCTGCTCACGGGGCTCAGGCTGCAGGGTGGTTTCACTGCAGTGTAGATGTCCAGGCTCAGGCTGGAGCCCGGTCCCTGCTAGGTGGGGAGGGTCCCAGAGTTCAGGCTCCTGCCTGATCCTGGACATCTACATAACGGTGAAGCAGCCCAAGCTCCCTGAGCCCGAGTCGGCTGGCACAGACCAGCTGCAGGGTTTTTTTTTGCTGTGTAGACATACCCTGATAGGTCTGTCATTGCCCAGATCATTCCCCTACCCCGCTTTCTTAAGTATTGCATTAGTGATCTGCCAGTCACATGGTACCACCCCTAGTTTTATTAGCATCCTTGCTACTGGATTTAAATGTCACGTACCAGCACTTTCAGAGGGAAATTACTGGGTCCCCCCCCCACAACGTGAGCACATTAAGCTCTTAAAGTGTTGCTGACACCTCAGATGTGGTTTGGAATTGACAGGGAAGGAAGGAGTACAAAGGCGGACAGGTGCCACTTTTGCACCTTCGTGATTCTGGGGGTGTCTTTGGGCCAGTCTGTTACAGCTGTAAACTAGAGCAGTCCAGGGGCTGCCCTAACTTATGGTTATTGCCCATAGGGCCATCCAGCAGACCAGGGCAGCCAGAGTGCAGTGCTCTGGCAATTCCCCTTCCCTCCTCCTCCAACATGCCCCTAACCTGGGGGCAATGAGCAGCCCCCCTTTAACATCAGTGGACTCCCCCACCTTCACCAGGGGAATTCCTGTGCCTGGGCTCCCACCCCCTTTTTATGCTAAACACACATGGCCCACAATCAGGGCATTGGCTAGCACTGCAAAGAGCCCTAGTCTATCACGCTGCAAAGACCATTGTTCCTGAGCTCCTTGGAACTGCAGGTCACAAAGATCTTGGGTTGTTCCCAGGTGCTGGGCCACTGATGCAAATTACTTGTCAATGGTGGCTACTGGACTAATCCACTTCTATCACACATTTCCCGAGTGTCAGGAGTGTGTGGGCTCCTCGTACTGAGGGACTGTATAAACCTCAACAAGTAGAGTCAGGCAGGGAGCAGCCCTGTGCCACACTCCCTAGATGATCATCACTGCACACGCCTTAGAGACAGCGCTGCCCCTCTCTCCATCATACTGCTGAGGTGATGAGTGCAGGAGCAGACTCAAGGTATGTCTACACGGCATTCGTACCCTGTGATTGCAGTATAAACATCCCTGCCCTGTCCCAGCTCCTGCAGTGTCCCTCTCCGGTGTGCAACCCACACCCAGCCCATGAGGCTCCGTCCCTCTCTAGCAGCGGCTGGCCACATCCACAGGTGGAGGAGCCTGCTACAGAGCCGGTTCTTTCAGCTCAAACAGAAGCAGCGCCTGCATTTAGAACCAGACAGCCCCAGTAACGGCAGTGTCGGCCACCCACTTGGGGAATCAGGTAACATCTTCTGCCCACTCTTCAAGCAGAGACTAGCCTCTCCCTCTATTCAGCTCCCTAAAGTCTCCCAGGACCAAACCACCTTCCCCCAAGCTCTCTGCCCCACAGGGGTCTCAGTTCCCAACAACCCTCCATGCTCCCCCAGCCTAACTATCCCCTCCCCTGGCTCTCAGAGCGACCCCAGCTCCCCCCAGGAGCCCTGAACCTAGTAGCTTCCTGACCATGGCTCCTCTCCACCATAGCCGGCTTTAGGAAGTGTGGGGCCCAATTCGAACAGTTATGGCTGGGCCCCGGCAGGGATGACTTAAAAAAAAGTGAAAAAAACACATGGGGCTTGTACTCACCAGGCAGTGCTCCAAGATTTCGGCAGCACTTCGGCGGCGGGTCCTTCACTCGCTCCAGGTCTTCGGCGGCACTGAAGGACCCGCCACTGAAGTGCCAGCGAAGACCCAGAGCAAGCGAAGGACCAGCTGCTGAAGTGCTGCTGAAGACCTGGAGCGCCGCCAGATGAGTAAAAATTAAAAAGGCGCCTCTAGCCAGGGAAGGGATTCTCACTGGGCGCGGGGTCTGATTCGGGGGAATTGGTAGAATAGGCCTAAAGCCGGCCCTGCTCTCCACCCATTGATCCCAGCTGCTGCAACCCTAAATCCACTTGTTCAACCTGGATGCTAGTTCACCCAGGCCCCACCCTTCCTACACCCACTGACTCTAGCTATTGGTCCCTTAATTCCAGCCTCCTGCTCCTCTGGCCTCAGCTTCTCCCCACCCCCACCGGCTATTACCCACTGCCCCACTCTCTCCAGCCCCTCAGTAACACCATCCTCCAGTTTTCTTTTGCCTGCCCCAATCACCCCCAGTTACTCTGCCCTCACTGGCTGCACTGCCCTCCGGGGGAGGGGGAATGAGATATTTCTCTTCCATCCTGCATCTTTTAGGGGTAGCCAGCTCCCTTTATCCCAAGGGACCACCAATGGAGCTTGACTACTAGCCCCAAATCCTGTGGGAACTCCAATATTCAGGGGAAAGGATGGCACCCTCCTCCCAGCACCAGGCCAAAGCCCAGCCAGCGAACAAGCGGGCCCCTCCCGCTCCCAGGGGAGCTGGGCAGAGATTGCTGAGCTCAGACACAGGTCCTGGGGGGGCACAGGCAGTCCCTGCCCCCCACCCCCGAGGGGACTGGCTCCCCGTTCCCCTCCTGGCCTGGCCAGCTGGGGGATGCAAGGGGGAAGCGGGGAGCCCACTGCCTGTGATCACGCTCCTGCCACCTGTCCGGCCTCTCCAGACCCAGCCTGCCACGACTGAGCGGCGGGGGGGCAGAGGGACGGATGGCAGAGCCTGCACCCCCCGCAGGTCCGCGCAGCGCCCGGGACCGGGGGGACCGGTGGGGCTGGCGGGGGGGGGGCACCTCTTCCCCTCTACTGCCCGCCGCGACCCAGGGGGGGGTCCGGCCCCAGCTGCACAGTGTCCAAGGGGCCGCCGGCCGCGCTTATACCGCTGCCGCGGGATCGCTCCGTCTCCACCGCGCAAGGACGCAGCCGCCCCGCTCGTTACCTCCGCCGCGCCCCCCCGGTGCTCGCCCGCCCGCGGACCGGCCGGCGGGGCACGGATCAGGCTGCCGCCCCGGGCATCGCGCTGCGGCCTCGGCTTGCGCGGGCCGAGCAGGGCTGGTGCTGCAAGCCTCGCGCGGCTGCCGGGGCCGCGCCTGACCTCCGCGCCCGTCACCCGCGGTACGGGCCTCCCCGGCAGGGCAGGCGCCTTCTCGCCAGCGCGCCCGGGAACTTCGAGACAAGGCCAACGTTGCCAAAGCTCTGCTGATCTGTGGCCAGCCCGACCCTCCAGATGCGCTAATTCCAGTCGCACTGGCCCTTTGGGCAACTAGGGTGACGCAGATGTCCCAATTTATAGGGACAGTGTGGTTGTGGGGTCTTTTTCTTTATAGGCTCCATTACCCGCCCCACCTCCGTCCCGATTTTCACACTTCTCTTGCTGACTGGTCACCCTATAGACAACCTGGGTGTGAGTCGTCCTTGCCAGGCTTGCTTATGAGCATGTGGCACTTTCCAACCACGCAGGCCAGACAGAGGAGGGTCGTTAAAGAGAGTCTGTGACAGAGACATAAGGTAGAAGTGGTGCCGCTCAGCCAACGCTCTGTTACTTTGGCCAGAGACGCCCCCCCGCTGGCTCCTGCTGCCTCATATCAACTACCACCGATCTCGGCCCTTAGGCTGGTGAGGGCTGATGCCCCTCACTCCAAATTGTCACATACCCCTCTTACAATTGATAGAAAGGTAAGGTATAAAAAAATTACGAGTTAAAAAGCCAAAATGGATCAATCCAACAGTGATCACCTATAGAACCTGATGGGAGGTGTGTGCTTGAGAGTACACAGCAAACCCGACTTTAAAGGGGGAGGAGTGCAAGGAGTAGATTTTAAATAAAGTTTTTTTCAGCACCTACCACTCCCCCATTGCTTTGTGTGATCACCCGGGCTTGTGACGCCACTCGGTGAGAAATTCTCTTTAACCAGTATAGAATCGCTGATGTGAGGCTAACCTTCCAAATTATGCCTAACAGTGACTAGGAGGGAATAAGGCTTCTGTGTATTGTGACAAAGTTTCTCCTCACCACTTGTGGGTCCTGCACTTATTGGCACGATTTCTCACCTCAGTGATCTTCACCACAGCTGGGTCAACTCCTCCTGTGTCTGATCAGGAGTTTGGAGGTTTGGGAGAACCCAGCCGCCTTATACTCAGGTTCAGCCAGGGCCTGTGGACAGCTGTCTATAGTGCCCTCCTGTAACAGCGGTCATGACAGCTTACAAGCTCCCTGGGCTAATTCCACATGGCCTCCTCCAAACACCTTCTTATCCTGACCAACAGATCATTCCTCTGGTGTCTGATAATGCTTGTACTCCTTAGTCCTCGCAGCAGCTCCACTCTCAGCTTTCCTTGCAGCTCTTCCCCTCCCAGCTCCTCACACCATCACTCCCTCTCCTCTGGCTCCACCACCCTGGATGAGCTCCTTTTTAACTCAGGTGCCTTGATTGGCTGCAGGTGATCTAATCAGCCGTTACCTTAATTGTTCTAGCAAGTTCCTGACTAAATCCAGTGCAAGCCCCTGCTCTGGTCCACTCAGGGAAGCAGAAAACTACTCTCCATGAACCTGTATATTTGCCCTCTATCCAAGCTCCTGTACCCCACGATTTGGGTCTGTCACAGTATTTAAAACCCATTGAACGTCTAAATATTAAATAGTCTGGAGGAATTCTATCCTTTGATCTTTTTTCTGACAGCAAGAAGGCAGCTGTCTGCTAAATCCTTTCAGAAGTTTAATACTCCTTTAAACTTGGGTCCAATGACTAATGAACTTCCTACAACGACAGACACAAAGAAAGGCAGACATCCCCCAGGCTGGGGCAATGGACCAACTCCTGGAAGGTGGTCATCCACACCGCTATTAGCATATTCACAGCAAAGCATGCAGTGGTCCTCCTGAGGCAGCAATGTAGTGTATGTATGTCACACACACACACACACCACACAACACCACACGACACACACATCATACACACAACAACACACACAGCACAACACACACACACACACACAGTACACACACACACCACACACACACACACACACAACTCCACAGACACACACAAAATCCCTTTTACTCGGAGACAACTCCAGCTGTGTTCAGGCTTCCGACATACTCCCTCAAAGGCCCGACCCTACCCAATATGGTAATCCAGGAACTGACTTCCTTACTGAGCGGTCCAGCCTCACAATAATGGGGCACTATCCCCCCAACTCAGGGTCCTGCCACATACCAAGGGCACCACCCTCCCTCCCGCAACTCAGCTTTTAGGGAGATATTTTTTTGCTCCAGACAGCCTATTTCAAAAATCAGTGTCTTTTAACACTTGTGAAGAAAAGGTGTCTCGAGTTCAATTAAGAAAGAACACATTTCAGAACCTGCGTTAGCATTTTACTCTTCCCGATCAGCGCATTTTAGTTTTACTGCTAGGAAAGGTTTAGGGCATAGAAATTAAGAACACTCGGTGATAGACATTGAGACCCAAAGAAGTTTCAAGCCATTACACTGCACGTGGTGCAAACCTCAAATTCAGTAGATGCTGGTCCCTTCCTCAGGGCATAGCTTCCAAAAAAGGCTGAGGGAGGGCGAGGGATTTGCGTAACCAGAGGGTGAGGAGTGGTGGTTTGGATTCACAGTAGGCCTGGAACCATGAAGACAAACAGGGGTGAGAATGGAATAGTGGAAATTAATTGTGGGAATTTAAAACAAGACAACTTTTGGCTAGATGGCCCAAACCATTCCTCAATTATGAGAAGAGTTCTCAGTTAAAAAAAAATCCTGCTAGGAGGGAAGTGAAAGCTGTGATAAAAAATAGAGCATATGGAAAACAGGTGGATTGGCAGGAAGGCTATATAAATGAAAGAGGTTATGAAATGCAATCAAATGATAAGGAAAGCTAAAGGAAGCATCATGAAAAAAAAACATATGACCAGGCAGGGTTATAAGACAATGAGTAATTTTAATAATATATAGGATAAAAAAGATAATCCTCAATGGAGCGTAGGTCCTACTATATAAGGATGGTAAAAAATTGTCAAGAATATGCAGAAAGGCTGAAGAGTTCACTACAATTTCTGTTCTGTTATTGGAAGGACTTATGACATTCAGGTTTCCACGATATACAATACTTCTATTCCACAGATGTTAAAACAGCAACTGCTATAAACAGTTTTAAATAAGCAAGAACAGCTGCAGTGTTTAGATGTTGTTGTATATTATTAGAATGGGAGCACTGCGTTGGAGCTGAAAGGGCAGGAACAGGAAGGAGGGGGGAGCGTGAGGAGGCAGATGAGAGTTAACAGAGGCGTCGCAAAGCACGCAGCTTGGTAAAGAGGTTTCCACTTTTAAAAACAGAGTCCTGTTTGCAGTTTTGTTAGTAGCTTGCTTGGTCGATACAAGAAGACAGATTATACCAAGAGTTTAACAGATTGGGTGAAGAGCTCTCTGACCTTTGAATGATATTACAATTTTAGATTTGTAAAAAAAAAAAAAAAAATTGTTTAAAAGAATTAAATTAATTCCAGAAGGACTGAAAAACCCACTGTGGCAATATTAAGAGTAAATGGAAGATTTAGGGCTGGTAAGTCTGACATTGATCCTGGTAAAAAAAAAAAGACCCACCATGGTCTTGTTAACAAATTATTACATTTATTCGATGGGATCAGAAGTTGGTTGATAAAGCTGTAGACAATATACTTATAACTTTCCACCTGCACCCCCCAAAAAAACTGCTTTGTCAAGAGAAGGAAAATGGTTTGGTAGATTTTGATTATCTACTTTAAAAATCACCAAGTTTCGAGATAGATATGAATGTGTTTCTTCAAAATTTCAGGTTTTTTGTTGTTTGTTTAAGAAAAGTTACCTTTCCAAACTGGTGCTCTCGAGATGTGTTCTCGTGTCCATTCATCATTCGGGTGTGTGCCTCGCCACGTGCACCAGTGCTTGAAGTTTTCCCCTCAGCATATAATGTAAGTGAGAACTGGCTCTGGCACCCTCTGAAGTGTGCCTGCATGACAGTACTAAGGGTGCCGCCAGCTCCCCCACCCATTTCCTTCTTGCCAAGAATACTCGGATAGTGGGGAAAGAGGGCGGTCTAACACCCAGTTAAGGAAAGGTAACTGTCTTTTCTTCGAGTGCTTGTTCTCACATCCCATTCCATATTAGTGACCCAAAGCAGTACCCGTGGAGGCAATAGGAGTTCACAGAAATGTAACTTGCACGAACACTCGTTGAACCAAGCATCGCCTCTGCTCTGAGTGATGGCATAAGGACAGGTAGAATGTGTGACACAGAGGAACCACATGTGCTCTACAGAATCCTGGATAGGAATGTTCACCCAGAAAGGCCACGAAGATGCCGTGCTCGTGAGCGGGCTCTGACAAATTGCGGTGACAGGAGCCCCCCCAGGTCACACAACAGGTCCTTAATGCAAAGACGATCCAACTGAGAAACCCTGCCGTGAGGACATAGGTGACTTCATTCTATCAACGCTGCAGCGATGGAAGAGTTGAGTTTATTTTCAAAAAGGTTTGGTATTTCTAAGTAGAAAACCAAAGCCCTCCGTCATCACACGTGTATGAAGACACTTCTCCTTTACTGGTCCTTGTGTGGTTTGGACAGACACTGGGGGGAAGATGTCCTGGTTCAGTATGGAAGAAATGGAGACCACCTTCAGCAGGAAAGGCCAGGTGGGCCACAGCTGAACCTTTTCCTGTAGAAGACCGTGTAAGGTGATTCTGAGGTCAAGGCTTTAATTTCAGAGACCTCTCATTTCCGAGTCACCGACGAACCAAGGACGCTGACCAATCCTGGACAGTGGGAAGAAGCACGGAACAGTGGTTCAAAGGGCAGACCAGTGAGCCTAGAGAGGACCAAAGTTAAGATCCCACTGGCAGGACAGGATCAGTACAATGTGAGAACGAGTCTCAAAGCCCTCTCAGAATCCTGACCGTCAATGAGTCATAACCCCTTGGATCCAGATAACTGAATAATCTCACTTTTAACAGCAGTCAGCTTTTCTGCTAGTGTAGAAAGATATTTTCTTCCTTTGGACTAATCATTCCAAATTGAGAAATCATTTGGGAACCTGAAGAAAGCAGGAAAGCTTGTTTCTTCCAGATTATGAAAAAAAACAGGAAAATGAAGGTAAGATGGCTGAGTTAGCAGCTAAATATTTTAATCATTAGAGCCCAATATTTTAAAGTTTCTCATGTTGATTGGCAGACAGTCAATTTTAATTTTTTTTAAATATTCATGTATACTTTTAGTTAACAAACAATATTAAACAAAAAAACCCGATTTTAAAAAAATGTGAATGTTAAATTAAAAAATTCATGATGCTGGTTTTGTTAAACTATTATATATTTGCTGTTGAAAGAAAAAAAATCTCAGAATACATAACGTTGTTGTTTTAGTTAAAACAAAAACACGTTAAATGCTGTCTGGTGAGTTTCTCCTCCTAATACAGCCCTGGCAAGAAAATCTGCCAAATTAATGATTAACGTTGAATTGGAGATAGTCATGGGATGTGAACTTCATAAAATATCTGCTCAATTACCTTTGTAAATGAAATAACCAAACAATCTTCAATTTCTGATACAGCTGTAACACTAATTCTGAAACAGTTTTCAAAGTAAATCACTTAAAAATGTATATGCGCGTACCTTCAAAAATGAAACCTAGCATCTATCTCTGAGTTTGAAATATGTAATAAGGTTATAACAACCAAAAGATGCACTTTTAACATAGAATCCATACTTAATTCAGTTGACTATGATTTAAAATCAAATCCACTGCTCATAGGTCTGTGCGCCAAATCTATCTGGCCGAGTTACACCTCAAAGTCCTCGATTGATGCTCCCTGTGTGAGACCCAAGAGGGCTCCCCTAACCTGCCTCTCTAGTCCCAACGTGGGTTTTTCCCAGGACCAGTAACCACTGGAGGCCAGTGTGGGTGGCACTGGAGAGTGTTAGGATCTCCCGAGCTGCCTTGAAGGGCTTTGGGCATCAACGGCACCTGAAGCTGGCCGGGAACTGCACCGCTCTCTGGATTGGCAGTCTATGTGTGGGATGGCTGCACGCACTCGACTTGAGCTGGGGCCAGACTTCCCAAGGGTACGTTGAGCTCTCCAGCACGTCTTGCTCGGCCGCCGCCCTTCCTCTTCCTTATGGATGGTAGGGGACTTCCCTCAGTCTTTTCAGCTCTTGACTGGAGCCATTAGGGAGACCCAGTGCCGGCTCATGGCATGGGCCGTAGAGCATGTCAAGCAGAGGCTGTGGTCTTGGTGCGAGCTGAACTGCGCTGGCCGGCTGCCGGAGTGAATCTGACTCCATTAGGAGTGCCTCTAGATGGATATCATACTCTTCATCCTAGTTTGAAGGGACTTGCAGCTATGGCACTTGTCGCTTATGTGCCTTGCGCCTAGCACCTTAGCAGCTAGATGTGGAGCGCACCAGGCAAGGCTGTGCAGCAATCTGCGGGCTAAGACCGGGGAAGAGGCATGCCCATCCCCCGGCTGAGTTCCTGTTTGGGACTAATGAAGAGTTGAAAAACTATCTACTAAGGGTACTGAATAAACTACTATATTACAGGTTCAAAGTTTTGCAGAACAGAGAATGAACAATGCTAGCTGAAGCAGCAGATATTGCCGCACAGTCACTAGCGCAAGAGGAACCACAAGTGCCCTTTAATATCGTGCCATGTGGGCAAGCCACTCCAGAGGCCTCAGAGCCAGTCCCTCATGGATACAGCTCGACGGACTCCGAACTGGTGCATGTGGAGAGCACACACGCCTAATATGGAATGGATTATGAGAACGCACTTGGAACGTTTTAATGGAAAATTTTCAATCCGCCCTAACTACAGATGCATCTAAAAAAACAAAGAGTAGTCAACACTTGAAAGCAATGGGGGAGTGTATCCTGGAAAGCATGTGATCTCAAAGGTCTTAGAGGAATAAACATTAATTATGTGCTCTCAGTGTACCAGTGTGTTGGGAGGGCTAATGTGATCCTTAGAGGGTATAGCAGGGATTTTTCAGGAGAGTACGGAGGTGTTTTCGTTTTACCTCGCATATGGCATTATGCAGAGCCAGGCCAGGAGATGGTGTCCAGTTCTGTTTGTCCTCTACTTTAAATGGACAAATGAAAAGGGCTTAGGAACAGAGTTCCAACGATGAGTCTGAAAACCTGCTTTATATGAACAGATTCAAGGAACCAATCTATTTAGTTTATCAAAGAAAGGTTAAGAGCTGATCATAATCACAAATATCTACGTGGGGAGTTTCTGATAATTTGGTGGGTCTAATAGAGACAAAAGCTAGAACAAGAGCGAGATGGTTGACTGAAACTGAAAATTCAAGACTAAAAATCAGGTATAGCATTTTTACCAGTGAGTGTATTAACCTTGGAACAGATTTTACCCTAGCCAGTGGTGAATTCCTGTCACACCTCAAGTTCTTTAAATCAAGACTAAATAAAACTTCTACAAAGATGCTGTAGCCAACAGAAATTATAGGGCTTGATGCAGAAATTACCAGAAATTCCTACAGCCAAACAGGGCCCGTCAGATCGAGCATCTCTATAATGCAATGGTACCACCTCTTGCATTGCCTCCTGGTTGAGCGTGTACATCCTGCAGTTGTTCTTAGTGTCTCAGCTCGCGATGCTCCCTGTAGGGCACTGTTTGCTGTCGGGGTCTTCAGTGATTCAGCCCTCCAGTCAATCATCATGCAGTCCCATGTGCCAAACAAATAACCACTTCTGGTTATAAGTCCAAAATGTCTTGCAACTTCCCCAGGCTCAGTCCTTTAACAATCCAACCAGCGCCATTCATGGTACCCTCATTAGCACATCTCTCTAGCTCTTCCCAGGCACTATCCTCAGTCTAATCACCAGGCCTCTTCAGTACCCTAGTTGCCAGCTTATATGGCGAAGGTCCTGCTCTGGGATGGAGCAGCACTGAAGGGATTCTTCCCTGGAGCTCCTTCACCTGCTTTTTAGCCCTCTGACTCTTGCTCTCCAGATAGGTCAGTCTCAGTTCAGCGCCCTTCTGGGGGCTAAATAGGTCACGTACCATCCTTCCTGG
The DNA here is from genome assembly GCF_003597395.2 of Chelonoidis abingdonii. Classification (NCBI taxonomy): domain Eukaryota; kingdom Metazoa; phylum Chordata; order Testudines; family Testudinidae; genus Chelonoidis; species Chelonoidis abingdonii. The sequence goes on along the minus strand of NC_133790.1, from coordinate 27,855,498 downwards.
ACCGTCTAACTCCCTTCTCGTCAGTCAACAGTCACTCCCCCAATGGCTGTTGCGGGGAACTAGACCTACCCGGCCCAGGACCCTCTAGTATCAATCCATGTGCCACATCCTGTTAACGTATCTGCATTCCGTGGCGCACTTCCCAAGTAGCCCATCTTAATTGAGTCCTGGCAGCCAGCCACAACCAAACAACCCAAACCAGAAAACTTTTCCCTCGCTTCCTACCATAAATACGCTGCCTTAGCCCTCACAGCCCACTTAGGATGCAACCTTTTTACTCCTCAGTCATTGCAGGCAGACTGAAGCTATCACGCCATTTTTTTTTTTTTTTATTTATTCTTTTTTCAGCTCCTTTTATATGAGCCTGCTGGGCCCTGACTGGGCTGCTCCCTGCAGCCCTCTAATTGGCTGTTCCCACAAGCTTGCTCCACACAGCTTTGGAGGACCTCTCTATTGCTCTTTCTGGGGGGGGTGAGGCAGGGCCATTGAGGCTTCCAGCAGGAGCCTCCGGACCTAGTCTAATCTGTCACAATCTCCTAATTTAAAAATGTAGTTTCAAAAAACAGTGTCAACTGTACTGCATCAGACACGTATTTAATCAAAAGTTACCTAATAGCAAATTAATCCAGTTATGTAACAATTCAAGACTTCGAACCAGGCTTTCAGTGGATACCCTAATCAGGTCAGCCTAGAAGAGGATCATTAAGAATCATATGAAATGTTCGGAGTAGAAGGGGTCTTCTAAAGTCCAGTCCCTGCACTAGGCAGGAACTAATATTTCTAGATATCCTGACAGGTGTGTTTAACCTGATCTAAATAACCTCCTCTGATAGGAGATCTATAACTCCCTAGAGATTAATTTGTTCTGGTGCTTAAACTAATCCTGCCTCGGCCCCTGACCACAGCCCAGCTGCGGCTCGCACCAGCCCCAGTCTTTGCCCCGGGCCCCTGGGCAGGCTTCTGTTCCTGTTTATGTGCATTAATATACAGACATCTAAGATGTAACATAGATTTCCTCTATATTCCCTCGTCTCCCTTGTGCCTGCTGTGATTGCCCACATCCCACGTCCTACATCATCTCCATGTCTGGGCCTACCTTGGGCTTGTCCTCCTGCCAGGCCAAATGTAAGTTTAAAGCCCTCTACTGGGTAGCCAGTCTTATCTGAAGAATAACCCTTCTTCTTCCTTGATACGTGGACACTGTTCTGCTCAGCAAATCCTTCCTTCTCAGAAGAAACAGTCCTTTCAAGTGTGCTGAAGCCCCCCTAGTGACACAATCCACACAGCCAGCTATTCACCTACATGTGTCTCCTGGCCCCTACCGCTTGACTGGAACGGATTGATGAGAACACCACCGATTAAACGTTCCCGTCAGCCTTGATGACTGTAAATTCTACCACCTCATTCTCATTCGACTCCAATTGTGGAGCTCTTTCGGAAAGCAAAGAGGCTCCACCTGTACTATCAGGCACTGCCAGTCAAACTGTCCACAGGCTTGCCTAATATACCGTTGAACAGGAGGCAGCATAGGGAGGTCCGTGGACGTCATGGAACCAGGGGAAAGTTAGGAATTCATTGTAAATTGTACTCTCAGTGGCGCAGCATGAACATGGAAGCGGATCTCTTGGCTCTGTTACGCAAAAGCGAATGGGCAAGTAACCCTCAAACAATTTTAAAAAAATTTTAAAATACAAAAATAAAGGTCTGACAAAGTGGAGCCTCAACTCGCAGCTATTATCCGTTTTAAATGTATACTGGGGATGAACACACGGGATGGTCTACAGCGTGGGTAGTGGTCTCAGAATCAGGAGACCTGGGTTCGGTTCCCCAGCTCTGCATTGATTGCTGAGTGACATAGAACGAGTTCCCTTCCATCTCGGGCTTCTATTGCCCCTCAGCCCTTTTTCTATAACTGCCTAAAACGTTGTTAATGCTGAGTGGAAGCTGCCCAGGGGCTGCTGTATGCCTTCCATGGAAGTGGAAAATTAAGGTACAACTCCCCATCGAAAACCTTAGCCCTGTCCTCCTTGACGCGATGCTGCAACAGACGCACTACACTCTGCCATTAGAGACTGTGGAACACTGCAGGAAAATGCACACAAGCACCGTATGACACAGTCAAATGCCGTTTTTTGGCTATGGCAACACTTGGTTTAGGTCAAGCAGCAGTGAAGGAAGCTACCTATCACCTGCTATCTCAAAGCCCTCGCCTACTCCACAGAAAGCACCCCAACTTACAAATTCCCTGCAGATTCCCTCTGAGACACTCCTTCACTGTTCCCCTCATTAAGCCCATGGCAGCGGTCAGGTGGCAAACAATCTCCACAGCAGGAAGATCATCTTATGCTGAGCACGTACCCAAAAGAACTCAAGGGCTCAAATGAAACATCTTTTCATGGCACAGTAACTCCTCACTTAAAAGTTGTCCCGGTTAATGTTGTTTTGTCAGGTTTAGGGAACATTGTTTGTTTAAAGTTGTGCAATACTCCCTTCTAATGCCTTTTGGGCGCTGCGTGCTTTGTCCACGCTTGCAGGAAGAGCAGCCTGTGGAGCTAGCTAGTGGGTGGTTGACCAGGATGACCAAGCACCTCCTCTCAATCAGCTCCCACTCCTCTAAGTTCCCTGTGCAGCAGCTGCCTGCAGTTCAGCTGTCCTCCCCACACTACACGTGCTGCTCCCCTGCCCTCTGCCTTGGGCTGATCCCTCCGAGACTCCTGCTTGTTGTTGGGGGGTGGAGGACAGAGGCGGCTATGTCAGGGTGTCCCTCTTCCCACCCTGCTACTGCACCCCACTTACCACATCTCCATAGAGCAGAGGGACACACGACAGAGGGAGCATCCAGCGCCACACAGCTGTGGTTCTCCACTTTGCTGTCAATTAACAAGGCAGTGTACTTCCTGACCCGCACTCTTCATATTAAAGAGAAATCGTGCTCTCTGCTCTCACACACACATTATCACATACGTGTGGTAATGTATCTCTTTTTCTGCCTCTACCCCTTTCCCACCGCCTTGTACAGTGGAACGTGGAGAAGGTTAATCCTTGAGGCTCAGCCAATTGCTAAGTTCATTCATTTAGTAGTAGGGAAATACCCACCCTCTGACTCCCCACCTCAGCCCAAGCTTCCAACAATCATCATTCACTGGCACACCAGCATTAAATTGGTTTGTTAAACAAGACTTATACTGTGTGCGTATAATATATATATATAAAGGAGAGAGAGAAGAGATGAGAGAGAGTCTTTTGCTGGTGAAAAAAATTCCTGCAAACTAACCCCCCCTCTTTAAAACATTAATTCTTAGGGGAAATTGGATTTGCTTTAACATTTTTTTGTTTAAAGTCCATTTTTCAGAAACAGAACTACAGAACATGTTAAGTGAGGAGTTACGTACATAAGCAACTTTCCTTGTATCATAGCAACACTCCGAACAACCTGCCTCCACTAATCCCGCCACAGTGAATAAGCAAATACCACAACACAGTGACACAGCTGGAGTGCATGTACTTAAATGCTGGAACACAAACAAGCAGCACACATACTCTTAGATGGCTTCCTTTGTCCACCTATTGCGCTACATCTGTTCCCATACTATTGCCAGCTTCCAGGCGGGCAAAGTTAAGGTTTTGTTGCGGGACAGCAACTACCGATTCTGTGACAGTGGGTGCCCCAAAGCACACCCGGCACCCCTGTATTTCACCATTGTTCAATAAAGTTATACATTTTTGTACCAAGGTAATGCTGTGGGTATCATTGTCAAAAGCCTTGGTATCGCTGAACATAATATCCTGTTGGATTGTAATGTGCTGTCTGTATATGCAAGTTTGCTATGTGTGTGTTCCTGAATAGATGTTGTGAAGTTGGAAACACCCACAACATAGCCTTTCAGGTACAACAATAAAGAATCGCTAGAACGTGCTAATGGCCCCATCAACAAAACAATGGGCCATGGAGACTCTTTCCTGGAACAGCTTGAGTCAGGTGTTGATAATGGCTTGCTAGGACTCAGCAAAGCATGCAAGGGCCATGTGACTAGATCATGTATACTGGGAAGTCCATCTGTTGCTTGTACTTTCACAAACTGTGCAGGGGCTTGGCTTTTGAGCAGAGTTCCCTCAACATTAAAAAACTATAAAGGGAGAATGACAGCATCACTTGCTTCATTCCCCCAACAACCAAGACACCTCAGGAACAAGACTGACAGGGAAAAGGAGGTCCCCAGGTGGGAAAAGAAAGGAAGCCTGCCTGTGTAGAAGCTGGGTGGACTGTTTGTTACTATTTAACAGGGAGACACACCACTTGATCAATTCTTATCGACTTTATAAGGTTTATAAAGAATTGTGGGAGAGTGCTGGGCTGCAGAAACAGAAAAATGAATAACAGGTGATTTAAAATTAGTTTTACTACAAGATTTAATGATACCATTTCGCCACGGCTTAGAGTCTGAGATCTAACCCCCTGGAATTCTCAATATATTGAAGAGGTCAGGAAACAAGATGTCTTCAAAGAATAACAAATTTAACCACTATGTTACGTCATTCCTAACTGGGTTGCCAACTTTCTATCTCTCTCAACAAAGCGGGCCGAGCAGGGCTGGTGCTGCAGCCTCGCTGCGGCTGCCCCGGGGCCGCGCCCTGACCCTCCGCGCCCGTCACCGCGGTATCAGGGCCTCCCCCGCAGGGCAGGCGCCTTCTCCCAGCGCCCCGGGACACTGAGACAAAGGCCAACGTTTGCCAAAGCCTCTGCTGATCTGTGGCCAGCCCGAGCCCTCCAGCTGCGCTCGCCCACTGGCCCTTTGGGCAACTAGGGTGACCAGATGTCCCAAATTTATAGGGACAGTTGGTTGTGGGGTCTTTTTCTTATATAGGCTCCTATTACCCGCCCCCACCTCCTGTCCCGATTTTTCACACTTGCTGACTGGTCACCCTATAGACAACCCTGGGTGTGAGTCAGTCCTTGCCAGGGCTGCTTATGAGGCATGTGGCACTTTCCAACCACCAAGGCCAGACAGAGGAGGGGTCGTTAAAGAGAGTCTGTGACAGAGACAAAGGTAGAAGTGGTGCCGCTCAGCCCAGCTCTGTTACTTTTGCCAGGAGACCCTCCTGGCTCCTGCTGCCTCATTCACTACCCACCTGATCCTCTGCCTTAGGCTGGTGAGGGCTGATGCCCCCTCACTCCAATTGTCACAACCCCCTCTTACATTGAGTAGAAAGGTGAGAGTAAAAATGGATCAATGCCAACAGTGATCAGCCTATAGAACTGATGGGAGGTGTGTGCTTGGAGAGGTACACAGCAAACTCGACTTTAAAGGGGGAGGGAGTGCAAGGAGTGAGATTTTAGAATAAAGTTTTCAGCACCTCCCACTCCCCCATTTGCTTTTTGTGATCACCCGGGGCTTGTGACCCACTGGCTGAGAAATTCTCTCTTAACCAGTACTGAATGCTGATGTGAGGCAACCTTCCAAATAGTGCCTAAGTGACTTAGGAAGGGAATAAGGCTTCTGTGTATTGTGACAAAGTTCCTCCTCTACCTTGGTGGGTCCTGCACTTATTGGCAGATTTGCTCACCTCTGTGATCTTCCCCACAGTCTGGGTCAACTCCTCCTGTGTCTGATCAGGAGTTGGGAGGTTTGGGAGGAACCCAGGCCGCCCTTTACTCCAGGTTCCAGCCCAGGGCCCTGTGGACAGCTGTCTATAGTGCCTCCTGTAACAGCAACAGCCGTCATGACAGCTTACAAGCTCCCTGGGCTACTTCCGCCATGGCCCTCCTCCAAACACCTTCTTTATCCTCACCAACAAAACCTTTCCTCCCTGGTGTCTGATAATGGCTTGTACTCCCAAGTCCTCGCAGCAGCTCCACTCTCAGCTTACCTTGCAGCTCTTGCTCTCCTTGCTCCTCAGCTGCCATCACTCCCACTCCACTGGCTCCACCAAACTGACGATGAAGCTCCTTTTTTAAACTCAATGCCTGATTAGCCTGCATTGATTGGCTGCAGTGTGTTTCTAATCAGCCTGTCTGTCTTAATCGGTTCTAGCAGAGTTCCTGATTACATCTAGTGCAAGCCCCTGCTCTGGTCCACTCAGGGAAGCAGAAAACTACTCTCCATGAACCTGTATATTTGCCCTCTATCCAAGCTCCTGTACCCCACGATTTGGGTCTGTCACAGTATTTAAAACCCATTGAACGTCTAAATATTAAATAGTCTGGAGGAATTCTATCCTTTGATCTTTTTTCTGACAGCAAGAAGGCAGCTGTCTGCTAAATCCTTTCAGAAGTTTAATACTCCTTTAAACTTGGGTCCAATGACTAATGAACTTCCTACAACGACAGACACAAAGAAAGGCAGACATCCCCCAGGCTGGGGCAATGGACCAACTCCTGGAAGGTGGTCATCCACACCGCTATTAGCATATTCACAGCAAAGCATGCAGTGGTCCTCCTGAGGCAGCAATGTAGTGTATGTATGTCACACACACACACACACCACACAACACCACACGACACACACATCATACACACAACAACACACACGCGCGCGCGCCCACACACACACACACACACACACACACACACACACACACACACACACACACACACACACACACAAAATCCCTTTTACTCCGGAGACACTCCACGCTGTGGTCAAGGGCTGCCGACATACTTCCCTCAACAGGCCCGAGCCCTACCCCAATATGGTAATCCAGGAACTGACTTCCTTACTGAGGGCTCCAGCCTCACAATAATGGGGCACTATCCCCCCAACTCAAGGGCTCCTGCCACATACCAAAGGGGCACCAGCCCTCCCCTCCCCAACTCAGCTTTAGGGAGAATTTTTGCTCCAGAATCCTATTTCAAAAATCAGTGTCTTTACACTTGTGAGAGAAAAGGTGTCTCGAGTTTCATTAAGAAAGGAACACATTTCAGAACCTGCTGTTAGCATTTTACTCTTCCGATCAGCATTTTAGTTACTGCTAGGAAGGTTTAGGGCAGAAATTAAGACACTCGGTGATAGACCATTGAGACCCAAAGAAAGTTTCAAGCCATGGTACACTGCACTGGTGCAAACCTCATAATCAGTAGATGCTGGTCCCTTCCTCAGGGCATAGCTTCAAAAGGCTGAGGGGGAGGGAGGGATTTGCATAACCAGAGGGTGAGGAGTGGTGGTTTGGATTCACTAGGCCTGGCCCATGAAGACAAACAGGGTGGAGAATGGAATAGTGGGAAATTAATTGGTGGGAAATTTTAAACAAGACAAACTTTGCTAGATGGCCCAAACCATTCCTCAATTATGAAAGAGGTTTCTCAGTTAAAAAAAAATCCTGCTTAGGAAGGGAAGTGAAAGCTGTGATAAAAATAGAGCATATGGAAAACAGGTGGGATTGGCAGGAACGGCTATAAATGAGAGGTTATGAAATGCACACAAATGATAAGGAAAGCTAAAGGGAAGCTATCAATGAAAAAAAAACATATGACCAGCAGGGTTAAAGACAATGAGGAATTTTAATAATATATCAGGAATAAAAGATATCCTGCCAATGGAGCGTAGGTCCATTACTATATAAGGATGGTAAAATTGTCAAGAATGATGCAGAAAAGGCTGAAGAGTTCACTACAATTTTCTGTTCTGTATTTGGAAGGAAGCTGTATGACATTCAGGTTTCACTGATATACAATAGCTTCTATTCCAACAGATGTTAAACAGCAACTGCTATAAACATTTTTAAATAAGCAAGACAGTGCAGTGTTTAGATGTTGTTTGTAATTATTAGAACTGGGAGCACTGGCTGTTGGGAGTCTGAAAGGGCAGGAAACAGGAAGGAGGGGGGAGGCGTTGAGGAGGCAGAGTGAGAGTTACAGAGGGTGCAGCAGCAGCTTGGTAAAGAGGTTTCCACTTTAAAAACAGAGTCCTGTTGCAGTTTGTTAGTAGCTTGCTTGGTCGATACAAGAGACAGATTATACCCAAGAGTTTTAAAAGAATTGGTGAAGGAGCTCTCTGACCCATTGATGATATTTAGCAAATTTTAGATTTGTAAAAAAAAAAAAAAAAAAATTGTTTAAAGAATTAAAGTAAGTTCCAGAGGACTGAAAAACCCTACTGTGCCAATATGTTAAAAGAGTAAATGGAAGATTTAGGCTGGTTAGTCTGACATTGATCCTGGTAAAAAAAAAAAAAAGACCCACCAGGTCTTGTTAAACAAGCATTATAACATTTATTGATGGGATCAGAAGTTTGGTTGATAAAGGCTGTAGACACAATATACTTAGTACTTTCCACCTGCACCCCCCAAAAAAATCTGCTTTGTCCAAGAGAAGGAAAATGGTTTTGGTAGATTTTGATTATCTACTTTAAAAATCACAAGTTTCGAAGATAGATATGAATTTGTGTTTCTTCAAAAATTCAGGGTTTTTTTGTTTGTTTGTTTAAGAAAAGTTATCTTTTCCATAACTGGTGCTCTTCGAGATGTGTTGCTCGTGTCCATTTCATATTCGGGGTGTGTGCTCGCCACGTGCACCAGTGCTTGAAGTTTTCCCCTCAGCAGTATCTGTAAGGGACTGGCTCTGGCACCCTCTGAAGTGGTGCCTGCATGGCACAGTATAAGGGGTGCCGCCAGCTCCCCCCACCCTCAGTTCCTTCTTGCCAGAAACTCGGATAGTGGGGAAAGAGGGCGGGTCCTTAACACCAGTTAAGGAAAGGTAACTGTCTTTTCTTCGAGTGCTTGCTCACATCCATTCCATATTAGGTGACTCCAAAGCAGTACCCCGTGGAGGCAGATAGGAGTTCACAGAAATGTAACTTGCAACACAGCTCTGTTGAACCAAGCATCGCCTCTGGCCTGCTGAGTGATGGCATAAGGACAGGTAGATGTGTGAACAGAGGACCACATTGTGGCTCTACAGATATCCTGGATAGGGATGTTCACCAGAAAGGCCACAGAAGATGCCTGTGCTCTCGTTGAGCGGGCTCTGACAATTGGCGGTGACGGAGCCCCCACCAGGTCACAACAGGTCCTTATGCACAAGATGATCCAACTGAAAACCCTCCGTGAGGACATCAGGTGAGCCTTCATCCTATCCGCTGCAGCGATGAAGAGTTGAGTTGATTTTCAGAAAGGTTTGGTATGTTCTAAGTAGAAAGCCAAAGCCCTCCGGTCATCCAGTGTATGAAGACACTTCTCTTTACTGGTCTTGTGTGGTTTGGGACAGACACTGGGGGGAAGATGTCCTGGTTCATATGGAAGATGGAGACCACCTTCAGCAGGAAGGTCAGGTGGGGCCACAGCTGAACCTTTTCCCTGTAGAAGACCGTGTAAGGTGATTCTGAGGTCAAGGCTTTAATTTCAGAGACCTCTCTTGCCGAAGTCACCACGACCAAGGACGTGACCATCCATGACAGGTGGGAAAGACAGCAGGAACCCAGTGGTTCAAAGGGCAGACCAGTGAGCCTAGAGAGGACCAAGTTAAGATCCCACTGCAGGACAGGAGTCAGTACCTGTGAGAAGAGTCTCAAGCCCTCTCAAGAATCTGACCGTCATGAGTCATAACCCCTTGGATCCAGAGACTAATAATCTCACTTTTAACAGCAGTAGCTTTTTCTGCTAGTGTAGAAAGAATATTTTCTTCCTTTGGACTAATTCATTCCAAATTGAGAAATCATTTGGGACCTGAAAAAGCAGGAAAGCTTGTTTTCTTTCCAGATTATGAACAAACAGGAAAATGAAGGTGAAGATGGCTGAGTTAGCAGCTAATATTTTAATATTAGAAGCCAATATTTTAAGTTTCTCATGTTGACTTGGCAGACAGTTAATTTTAATTTTTTTTAAATATTTCATGTAACTTTTAGTTAAAAACAATATTAACAAAAATAAACCCGATTTTAAAAAAATGTGAATGTTTAAATTAAAAAATTCATATGCTTGTTTTGTTAAACTATTATATATTTGCTGTTGAAGAAAAAAAATCCAGAATACATAACGTTGTTGTTTTAGTTAAAACAAAAAACAACAGTTTAAATGTCTGTCTGGTGATGTTCTCCTCCTAATACAGCCTGGCAAGAAAATCTGCCAAATTAATGATTAACCTGTTGAATTGGAGATAGTCACTGGGAGGTGAACTTCATAAATATCTGCTTCAATTACCTTTGGTAAATGAAATAACCAAACAATCATTCATTTTCTGATACAGCTGTAACACTAATCTGAAAAGTTTTCAAAGTAAATCACTTTAAAAATGTATAGCGCGTACCTTCTAAAAATGAAACCTACATCTATCTCTGAGTTGTGAAGAATATGTAATAAGGTTATAACAACCAATAAGAATGCACTTTTACATAGAAATCCATACTTAAATTCAGTTGACTAGTGATTTAAAATCAAATCCACCCTGCTCATAGGGTCTGCGCCAATCTACTGGCGAGTTACACCTCAAGTCCCTCGATTGATGCTCCCTGTGTGGAGACCCAAGAGGGCTCCCCTAAGCCTGCCTCTCTAGTCCCAACGTGGGTTTTCCCCAGGACCGGAGTACCACTGGAGCCAGTGTGGGTGGCACTGAGAGTGTTAGGATCTCCCGAGCTGCTTGAAGGGCTTTGGGCATCAACGGCACCTGAAGCTGGCCGGGGCCTGCACCGCTCTCTGGAGTTGCAGTCTATGTGTGGGATGGGCTGCACCACTCGACTTGAGCTGGGGCCAGACTTCCCAAAGGGTACGTTGAGCTGTCCAGCACGGGTCTTGGCTCGGCCCCAGCCCTCTCCTTTCCCTTATGGGAGGTAGGGGATCTTCCCCTCAGTCTTTTTCAGCTTCTTGACTGGAGCCATATAGGGAGACCAGTGCCGGCTCATGGATGGCGCCAGTAGAGCAGTGTCACAGAGGCTGTGGTGCTTGGTGCGGAGCTGAACTGCTGCTCCGGTGCCGGAGTGAATGCTGACTCCATTAGGAGTGCTCTTAGATGGATATCATACTCCTTCATCCTAGGTTTGAAGGACTTGCAGCTATGGCACTTGTCGCTTATGTGCCCTTCGCCTAAGCACCTTAGCAGCTAGTATGTGGATCGCTGACAGGCACAGGCTGTTGCAGCAATCGCAGGGCTTAAGACCTGGGGAAGAGGGCATGCCCCATCCCCCGGCTGAGTCCTGTTTGGGACTAATGAAGAGTCTGAAAACTACTACTAAGGGTAACTAATAAACTAACTATATTACAGGTTTTCAAAGTTTGCAAGAACAGAGAATGAACAATGCTAGCTGAAGCAGCAGATATTCCAGCACAGTCACTAGCGGCAAGAGGAACCAGCAGTGCCCCTTATACCGTGCCATGTGGGCACCACTCCAGAGGGCATCAGAGCCAGTCCCCTATGGATACTGCTGAGGGGAAACTTCCGGAACTGGTGCATGTGGAGAGCACACACGCCTAATATGGAATGGATATGAGCAAGCACTTGGACTTTTAATGGAAAATTTTCAATCCGCCCTAACTACAATGCATCTAAAAACAAAGAATGTAGGTCACACTTAAACAATGGGGGAGTGTATCCTGGAAAGCAGTGACTCTGCAAAGGTCTTAGAGGATAAACAATTAAATATGTGCTCTCAGTGTAACAGTGTAGTTGGGAGGGCTAATGTGATCCTTAGAGGTATAAGCAGGGATTTTCAGGAAGGAGTAGGAGGTGTTCGTACCTCTGCATATGGCATTAATGAGACCAGGCCAGGAGATGGTGTCCAGTTCTGGTGTCCTCACTTTAAAATGGAAAATTGAAAAGGGCTTAGGACAGAGTTCCAACGATTGAGTCTGGAAAACCTGCTTTATAGTGAACAGATTCAAGGAACTCAATCTATTTAGTTTATCAAAGAGAAGGTTAAGAGCTGATCATAATCTACAAATATCTACGTGGGGAGATTTCTGATATTTGGTGGGTCTAATCTAGGAGACAAAAGCAGAACAAGAGCGAATGGTTGACTGAAACTAGACAAATTCAGACTAAAAATCAGGTATAGATTTTTACCAGTGAGTGTAATTAACCATTGGAACAATTTACCTAGCCACGTGGTAGATTCTGTCACACCTCATCTTTAAATCAAGACTAAAATAAAACTCTCTAAAAGATGCTGTAGCCAAAACAGAAGTTATTGGCTTGATGCAGAAATTACCAGATAAATTCCTACAGCCATAACAGCCCCTTCAGATCGAAGCATCTCTATAATGCAATGGTACCCACCTCTTGCAAGTGCCTCCTGGTTGAGCGTGTACATGCCTGCAGTTGTTCTTAGTGTCTCAGCTCGCGATGCTCCCTGTAGGGCACTGTTGCTTGTCGGGTGGGTCTTCAGTGACTCAGCCCTCCAGTCAAGTCACATGCAGTCCATGTGCAAACAAATAAACCCCTTCTGGGTTATAAGTCCAAAATGTCTTGCAACCTTCCCCAGGCTCAGTCCTTTAACAATCCAACCAGGCCCATCATGGTACCCCTCCATTAGCAACATCTCTCTAGCTCTTCCCAGGCACCTATCCTCAGTCTAATCAACAGGGCCTCTCTCAGTACCCTAGTTGGCCAGCTTATATGCGAAGGTTCCTGCTCTGGGATGGAGCAGCACTGCCAGGGATTCTTCCCTGGAGGCTCTTCACCTGCTTTTTAGTCCTCTGACTCTTGCTCTCCAGATAGGTCAGTCTCAGTTCAGCGCCCTTCTGGGGGGCTAATAGGTCCACGTACAGTCCCTTCCCTGGACCTGTCTAAACTCCCTTCTCTCAGTCACAGTCACTTCCCCAATGGCTGTTGGGGGAACCTAGACCTACCCGGCCCAAGGACCCTCTAAGTAGCAACCATGTGCCACATCCTGTTAACTATCTGCATTTCCGTGGGCCACTTCCCAGTAGCCCATCTTAATTGAGTCCTGGCAGCCAGCCAGCCAACCAACCAACCAACCAGAAATTATTCCCTCGCTTCCTCACCAATAAATACCTGCCTTAGCCCTCACAGCCCACTAGGAGCACCTTTTACTTCCTCAGTCATTGCTAGCAGACTGATCTAGTCACGCCTTTCAGCTCCTTTTATATGAGCCTGCTGGGCCCTGACTGGCTGCTCCCTGCAGCCCCTCTCATTGGCTGTATCCCACAAGCTGCTCCACACAGCTTGGAGGACCTCTCTATTGCTCTTTTCTGGGGAGGGGTGAGGCAGGGCCATGAGGCTTCCAGCAGGGAGCCTCCGGACCTAGTCTAATCTGTCACAATCTCCTATTTAAAATGCTAGTTTTCAAAAAACAGTGTCACTGTACTCATCAGACACGTATTTAATCAAAAGTTACTCTAATAGCAAATAATCCAGTTATGTAACAATTCAAACTCTGAAACCAGGCTTCAGTGGATACCCTAATCAGGTCAGCCTAGAGAGGATCATAGAATCATAGAAATGTCGGAGTAGAAGGGGTCTTCTAAGTCCAGTCCCCTGCACTAGGGCAGGACTAAGTATTATCTAGATCATCCCTGACAGGTGTTTGTTTAACCTGATCTTAAAAACCTCCTCTGATGGAGATTCTATAATCTCCCTAGAGATAATTTGTTCTGGTGCTTAACTATCCTGCCTCGGCCCCTGACCACAGCCCAGCTGCGGCTCTGCACCCAGCCCCAGTCTTGGCCCCGGCCCCTGGGCACGGCTCTGTTCCTGTTTATGTGCATTAATATACAGACATCTAAGATGTAAATTAGATTTCCCCTCTATATTCCCTCGTCTCCTCTTTGTGCCTGCTGTGATTGCCCACATCCCAGTCCTACATCCAGGTCTCCATGTTCTGGGCCTACCTGTGGGCTTGTCTCCTGCCCAGGCCAAATGTAGTTTAAAGCCCTTCTCACTGGGTTAGCCAGTCTGTATCTGAAGATACCCTTCTTCTTCCTTGATACGTGGACACTGTTTCTGCTCAGCAATCCTTCTTCTCAGAAGAACAGTCCATGTTCAAGGATGCTGAAGCCCCCCTAGTGACACCATCCACACAGCCATGCATTCACCTCTACCATGTGTCTGCCTGGGCCCCTACCCTTGACTGGACGGATTGATGAGAACACCACCGATTAAACGTTCCCGTCAGGCCTTATGATCTGTAAATCTACCACCTCATTCTCATTCGACTCCAATTGTGGAGCTCTTTCGGGAAAGCAAAGAGGCTCCACTGTACTATCAGCACTGCAGTCCAAACTGTCCACAGGCTGCCTAATATACACGTTGAACAGGAGTGCAGCCATAGGGAGTCCCGTGGACGTCATGGAACCAGGGGAAGTTGAGGAATCCATTGTAATTGTACTTTCAGTGGCGCAGCATGACATGGAGCGGATCTCTGGCTCTGTTACAGCAAAGCGAATGGGGCAAGTAACTCCTCAAACAATTTTAAAAACATTTTAAAATACAAAAATAAAGTCTGACAAAGTGGAGCCCAACTCGCAGCTATTCATTCCGTTTTTATGTACTACTGGGGAGTGAACACAGGGGATGGTCTACAGGGTGGGTAGTGGTCTCAGAATCAGGAGACCTGGGTTCTGTTCCCAGCTCTGCCATTGATTTGCTGAGTGACATAGACGAGTCCCTTTCCCTCTCTGGGCTTCTATTTCCCCTCAGCCCTTTTTCTATTAACTGCCTAAACACGTTGTTAATGCTGAGTGAAGGCTGCCCAGGGCTGCTGTATGCCCTTCCAGAAGGTGGAAAATTAAGGTACAACTCCCCATGAAACCTTAGCCCTGTCCTCCTTGAGCGATGCTGCAACAGACGCACTAGCACTCTGCCATTAGAGACTGTGGAACACTGCAGGAACAATGCACACAAGCACCGTAGGACACAGTCAAATGCCGTTTCTTTGCTATGGCAACACTTGGGTTTAGGTCAAGCACAGTGAATGGAAGCTACCTACACCTGGCTACCTCCAAGCCCTCCGCCTACTCCACAGAAAGCACCCCACACTTACAAAATTCCCCTGCAGATTCTCTGAGACACTTCCTTCACTTTCCCCTCATTAAGCCCATGGCAGCGGTCAGGTGGCAAACAATCTCCACAGCAGGAAGTCATCTTTGCTGACACGACCCACAGAACTCAGGGCTCAAATGAAACATCTTTCATGGCACAGTAACTCCTCACTTAAAGTTGTCCCGGTTAATGTTGTTTTGTTCAGTTAGGGAACATGTTTGTTTAAAGTTGTGCAATACTCCCTTCTAATGCCTTTTGGGCGCTGCCTGCTTTGTCCACTGCTTGCAGGAAGAGCAGCCTGTTGGAGCTAGCTAGTGGGTGGTTGGAACCAGGATGGACCAGCAGCCTCCCTCTCAATCAGCTCCCCACTCCTCTAAGTTCCCTGTGCAGCAGCTGCCTGCAGTTCAGCTGTCCCTCCCCACACTACCACGTGCTGCTCCTGCCCTCTGCCTTGGAGCTGCTCCCCGAGACTCCTGCTTGTTGTGTGGGGGGGAGGAAGAGGCGCTAATGTCAGGGTGTCCTCTTCCCCCCTGCTCCTGCACCCCACTTACCACATCTTCCATAGAGCAGAGGGGACACACGACAGAGGGAGCATCCAGGCAGCAGCAGCTGTGGTCTCAGCTTGCTGATCTAATTAACAAGGCAGTGTACTTCTGACCCCACTCTTCATACTTAAAGGAGAAATGCGTGTCTCTCTCTCTCACACACACACACATACGGTGTGTATGTCTCTCTTTTTCTGCCCTCCCTCCTTTCCCACCGCCTTGTACAGTGGAACGTGAGAGTTAATCCTTGAGGGCTCAGCCAATTGCTAGTTCATCATTTAGTAGTAAGGGAAATATCCCACCCTCTGACTCCTCCACCTCAGCCAAGCTTCACAATCATCATCACTGCACACCAGCATTAAATTGTTTGTTAAAAAACTTATACTGTGTGCGTATATATATATATATACAGAGAGAGAGAGAGAGAGAGAGAGTCTTTTGTCTGGTGAAAAAAATTCCCTGCAAACTAACCCCCCCCTCTTTACATTAATTCTTATGGGGAAATTGGATTTGCTTAACATTGTTTTGTTTAAAGTCTCATTTTTCAGAAACAGAACTACAATGTTAAGTGAGGAGTTACTGTACATAAGCACCTTTCCTTGTATCATAGCAACAACTCCAACAACCTGCTCCAACTAATCCCGCCACCAGTGAATACAGCAATACCCAACACAGTGACCACAGCTGGAGTGCATGTACTTAAATGCTGGAACACAAACAGCAGCACATACTCTTAGTGCTTCCTTGTGTCCACCTATTGCGCTACCCTGCTTCCCATACTATTGCCAGCTCCAGGGGGCAAAGTTAAGGTTTTGTTGCAGGGACAGCAACTACCTTTGTGACAGTTTGTGCCCCAAAGCAACACCCTGGCACCCCTGTATTCACCATTGTCATAAATTATACATTTTGTACAAGGTATGCCTTGTGAGGTATCATGTCAAAAGCCTTGGTATGCTGAACATTAATATCCTGTTGGATTGTATGTGCTGTCATTGTATATGAAGTTTTGCTATGTGTGTGTTCCTGAAAGATGTTGTGAAGTTGGAAACACCCACAACTAGCCTTTCAGGTACAACAATAAAGATGCTAGACAGTGCTAATGGCCCATCAACAAAAACAATGGGCCATGGAGATCTTTCCTGTGAACACTTCAGTCAGGGTATGAGTAATGGCTGCTAGGACTCAGCAAAGCATGCAAGGGCATGTGACTAGATCATGTGATACTGGATTCCATCTTGTTGCTTGTACTTTTCCACAAACTGTGCCAGGGGCTTGGCTTGAAATCAGAGTTCCCTCCACATGTAAGAAACTATAAAAGGGGAGAATGACAGCATCACTTGGCTTCATTCCCCCAACACCACGACACCTCAGGAACAAAGACTGAACAGGGAAAAGGAGGTCCCAGGTGGGAAAGAAGGAAGCCTGCCTGTGTATGAAAGCTGGGTGGACTGTTTGTACTATTAACAGGGAGACACACCACTTGATTCAAATTCTTATCGACTTTATAAGGTTTATAAAGAATTGTGGGAGATGCTGGGCTGCAGAAACAGAAAAATGAATAAACAGGTGATTTAAAATAGTTTTACTACAGATTTAGATCCATTTCCCACGGCCTTAGAGTCTGGAGATCAACCCATGGAATTCTCATATATTGAAGAGGTCAGGAAACAAGATGTCTTCAAAGATAACAAATTTAACCACTATGTACTTCATTCCTAACTAGGGTTGCCAACTTTCTAATTGCACAAAACTTAATATCCTTATCCTGCCCCTTACCAGAGGCCCCACCCCCACTCTCTCCAGACCCCCTCCCTCAGTCGCTCAGTCTCCCCCACCCTCACTCACTTTCATTGGGATGAGGCAGGGGGTTGGAGTGCGAGAGAGGGTGAGGGCTCTCGGGTGGGGCCAGAAATGAGGGGTTCAGGGTGCTTGAGAGGGTTCCAGGCTGGGGCAGGGAGTTGGGGTGTGGGAGGAGGTGAGGGCTCCACCTGGGGGTATGGGCTCTGGGCGGGGTGCAGGAGCGGGTTCAGGATGTGGGCTCCAGCCAGGCAGCGCTTACCTCAGGCGGCTCTTGGTTGGTGGCACAGCAAGGCTAAGGCAGGCTTCCTGCCTGCCCTGGCTCTGCATTGCTCCTGGCCAATGGGAGCTGTGGAGCCAACACTGGGGTCAGCATGTGGAGCTTCCTTGATTGCCCCTGCGCCTAGGGGCCACAGGGACATGCCAGCTGCTTCCGGGAGCTGTCAGGAGCCAGGGCAGGCAGGGAGCCTGCCTTAGTCCTGCTGCACCGCCAACCAGACTTTTAACAGCCCAGTCAGCAGTGCTGAGCGGAGCTGCCAGGGTCCCTTTTTGACTGAGCATGCCGATCGAAAACCAGACACCTGGCAACCCTATTCCTAATTCACACTCATTTGATGTAATAGAAATAGACCAGATAGTAAATATTTATTAAATATAAAAATTTGAAACCATTCTCACAATTACAGGACAAGTTTCATTTAGCTACACATTATTTTATCAAGAAGTTATATTGCTTATTTAAAAGTATCATTATTTGCTGAAAAGTGATAGTAAACAAAATCTCATTCATAGAATCTCAGGGTTGGAAGGGATCTCAGGAGATCATCTAGTCCAACCCCCTGCTCAAAGCAGGACCACTCCCCAGACAGATTTTTACCCCAGTTCCCTAAACGATCCCCTCAAGGATTGAGCTCACAACCCTGGGTTTAGCAGGCCAATGCTCAAACCACTGAGCTATCCCCCTGGCATAGATGATACAACCAGATTTCCCCACAACCCTGGAACAGGACAAACATTCATTCTGTACCAAAAGTGAAGCTTCAACAAAACACAGAATATCAGGAACCTATGTTACCAGGACAATGGTAGGCGCAGTCTCATACTTTGGCACACTCAATATGATGCCTCTTGGAGAAAATTTCATTGTTTGGGGACTGGAGAGGGGCAATTTATAGATGGTAACTGTCCCCACAATTCAGTGTAAGATTGATTATTCCTTCTTTTGATCCAAGAGTCACATATTTTGGGGTGTCCAAGGCTCATCCAGTTCCAGTCACAAATAAAAGGAAGACTTTTGATTCCACTGAGCACATGTAGTGTTACGAAAATTCCTGGGAAACCTACAGAATAGAAAAAGACCATTTATTCACACTTAGCCCAAACTCTGTTACGGTGAATTTAAGGTTGCTATTGTACAGCAGCTGGGCTCGCCATGACCCCAATTTTTGTGGGATTATTAGAAAAATTGGACAATGAATCAGTTGGTTCTACACAAAGCACCATAAGGGTCCATAGAACTTTATGCTGATGTGAAGCTGTGATGGGCACAGAGGAATGGTCAGAGAGGGGTAAGGTACTGTTACATTCCCAGTTGCTATTGTTATCAAACTGAGGGAAGAATTGAGGCTGTGCGCCTGTACTGTTTTATGATATCCAAGCATTTTGATACCTCCTGGTGCTACGATTTTAATACAGCCAAATGCAAGGTGCAATGGATCTAGGAACCAAAAACAGATTACAGGATGGGGACTGTACCCTGAAAAGCAGTGACTGAGGAAAGGACTTAAGGAATCATGGCAGAAACCAACTGAACACGAGCTTCCAGGGTGATGTGGTGGCTAAGAGTGAAGGCACTGACTCCTTGGATGTATAAACCGGAGAATATTGAATAGGAGAGGGGAGGTGGCTTGTTCATGGCACTGGAGAGACTACTACTGGATACTGTATCCAGTTCTGGTGTCCACCCTTTAAAAATGATGTTGATAAATTTGGGAGAGCTCAGAAAAGGAGTTGCAAGAATGATCTGAGATTTGGAAAACCTATCTTATAGCGAGAGACTAAATAAGCTCTATTTAGTTTATTCAAAGAAAGGTTAAGAGGGGACGATCACAGCCTACGAGGACCTACAGAGGGAGAAGATTTCTGACAGCAGAGCTCTCTTATCTCCGACAAAAAGGAAGAATAAGATCCAAAGGCTGGGATCTGAAGCTGGGTAAATACAGACTGGAAATAATCTAATTACCTAGGTATTTACATAACCCCCCCCCCCCCCGACAGCATCTGAGCACCTCACACATTAATGAAGTTCATCTTCAGAAGCCCCTACCCTCCTGTGAGGGTATCCCATCCCTTTTTCAGAGATGGGGAACCGAGGCACAGTGTAGCGTAAGGACTGGTTTACATGGGAAAGTTAAAATCTTGCCATAAGCAAGTGTAACTAGGTTAGTTACGCTGGTGTAAAAAGGTTTTATGGACACTTATTTTGGTATAAATCAGATTTATTTTGGTTCATCTTAAATCAATTAGGGACAGGTTTAACATAAGCAAAACCTAAACCAAAACAAGCATGTCCACACAGGGGTTTGCACCAATTTGGTTAATTTGGTTTAAAAGTCAGTTTAAGTTAAATTGGTGGAACTCTCTCATGTAGACAAGGCCTAAGTGATTTCCTCAACATCACACAAGAAATCTCTTCCTCAGCTGGAAACTGAAGCCAGGTCTCCTGAGTCCCAGTCTAGTGTCCTGCTCACTATGCTATCTATTGGGTCTTTACAAAACAAATAATATGAATAATCTGCACAAACACAGCTGAGTCCCAAATAACCATGTTTACTGAATATACACAAACATTCCACATCTAGCTACTTATACTGCTTCTCTGATTAGAAGCTGCCAGAAACCAACACACAGAACACAGAGTACACTAGAGGGCCTACAAACTATTTAAAGGGATACTGTCCTATTCCACACACTACACCATTCGTTTTCTCCAAATAAGGTGTGAGGGCTATTAGCTACTGGAACAACTTACCTAGGGTGTGATGGATTCTCAAAGCCTTAAAACTGGAGGCTCTTTCAATAAGATCTGCTCTTGCTCAAGCAGAAGATTATGAGCTGAATGCAAGAATCAGAGTGAAATACTATGGCCTGTGTTATGCAGGAGGTCAGACTAGATTATCACAATGGTTCCTACTGGCTTTACAATCTATGAAAAGTAGTTGATTGTGGCCCCCTGAACTGGGGTCTGGTTCTATGTTAGTCACGGCCCCAGCCTAGATTAATGCAGTCTTCAGGCTGCCCTTGTCTACAGCAGCAGGCGTAGCTAGGCACAGAGTGATCCAGGCAACCCCCTCCCTGCCCTGACAAAAGCCCTGTGCAGAAGACTGAAGGAGAAAGGTAGAGGAAGGAGCTAATTATGCCGGCTCTGTACCCACTGGGGACTGTCCTGCACCAGGAGAATACCCTGCTGGTGAGATCCAGCACCAGGTCACAGCAGCGAATCTAGTCCAATTAATTTAAAGCTACAGCAAGGAGAAGCTTTTAACAATGACATCACTGAGTGAATGGCAAATGTTTCCATGGGAGGCACTTGTAGCCTCACATTAAGGTTTGGAGATGGTCAGTGACATTAGGATTTTGCCACATTGAAGGGGCATATACTAAGAGTATGTCTACACAGGCAGCCTGTATAAAAGACTCTCAGCCTGGGTAGACAAACTTGGGTTTGTGGGGCTCACGCTAGTGCTCTAAAAATAGCGGCACAGACAGTACTTTGATGTTGCGGCTCAGGCGGGAGCTCAGGCTCTGAAGCCTTAGGAGGTAGGTAGCTAAGCCAAGTCGCAACATCAAAGTGCTGTTTACGCAGCTATTTTTAGAGCACTAGCGCGAGCCCTGCAAATCCAAGTCTGTCTACCCAAGCTGGGAGTCTCTCTTCCGCAAGCTGTGCAGACCTACCCAACGTGACCTTGAAGAGGTTCCTTTTCGGCCAAGGGATTCTATGAATCACCCTCCACACTGAATCAAGAATGGATCTCAACCTTCGGTTGGTCTTTTTTGTGCAATGTTGCATTTCCACCATGTCTGATCTGAAGATTTGGGAAAAGCATTTTCACAGCATCACACAGGTCTGCAAAGTCTTTGTTCACAGGGATCTCCTAGAGGGAGAAAGTATCACAGATCAGCGTACAGTACGATTTACCTTCTCTCAAAAGGTAAGTGTCACAACAGCAAAGACAGGCATCACAACATATTCTTGCTCTCAGGCATCCATGCAACTAATGCAAGCTCTGACAAAGCTCCTTCAGCTCAGTAACCTGAGCTGTCGACCAGTTCACCAGCAAGTGGCAATACCACAGCTCTGGTGGATATAAAACAAAACATGAAACAAACTAGCACCAACTGTCAGGAGAAGAACTGGAAACACAAAGACGACAAGGGAAAAGGTGAAAAGCAGCTGACAAGTCAAAAAGGGAGGACATGAGATTCCAAGCAAGCAACTCACACTCTGTTGAGGGCCATGTCTCTAGAATGATGAGAGCACAAAGTGGCTGAAATGCATAAAACATGGCAAAAGGGAGAGGTAGAAAATGCAATACGCAGCCTGTCCGCAGAGTTCACACAAAGCCTGAGGAAGGAGTCAGGAAAGTGCTGGAGCAGAGAGCAGGCTCAGGAGAAGGGTTTATAAGAACATGAGGAATAGCATTTGAAAGGGGGTACTGGGACAGGCAGGATAGCCAGGTCTCTCTTTGGCTGAAGAATACATTTCATCTGTTCTCAGCCAGTCAGAATGCAACAGGTCACTAAGGAACAGGGAGCAACTGTTGCTCTATTAACAATTAAGAGAGCATTATAACCTGCGTTATTCTTTATAAATTAAAAATAAGCCATCAACAAAAACATTTGAAAAGAGGCAGTTTTATAATAACCATGACAGCACTCACCAGGTGAAGGAGTCTATCACTTTTTGGCAAACAAACATTAAATAGAAGGAGACCCTCTGTTAAAACCAGATGATGGTTTATGATGTAATTACACAAGTCAGACAGCTAAGTTATGGGTACTACAGTATTTGCAGCTCAGTCACAGTAGGTCTAACTACAAATATTGGTCTTTGTTCAATGTGCTATTATGCCATGTTGCATAGCTGTAATGCGGTGGAACTATGCTATTTGCAGAAACAATCATTCTGAATGTTCTGACTTTGGGGCCTTCATAATCCACCCTCCTTTTTCAGTAACATACCTTTGGGATTTCATTTCCCTGTATTTTTACAGGCAAAAATAGAGAAAAATAGAAAGGTGCCACAGTGTCTGTTTCAAATCTGTGTCTGACTTGTTAGTAAATATTAATTTTATGATTTTTGTATGTTAAATTGTAATTTTTATATATCTATTGCCCTATACATAATTGAAAGTAAAAAGTTCTTTGTCCTTCAGTTTAACCTAATGGGTGAAAGGAAAATGAACTCAATAATGGAGTGCATGTAATCTTTTAACCCTACTTTTTACCCTGACTTTACTAATATAGTCCAGGTATCCAGGGAAGAGACCCCTCAACCTAATGAACACTGTCTACAAAAGTATATGAGAAACAAAACCGAGTGGATTCTGCAATGGACAAAATAATGATGCATTGAAAGATGTTTTTAACTCATTAAGAACTGTTGGTGTCATAGCTGTTAGTAATAATGATTGGATAAGAGATTCCTTTTTACTCTTCAATCAGGTAAATTGAGGATCATAAAAAATTCCATCAGTAATTAGGAAAACGGAACATATAGTAAATTTAATTGTGGGAAAGTACTTTTCCCTCTCAAAAAGAAGTTTCGTCTCACACCCAATGAAAGGAAAGAGGGTTGGAAAGGTAGTTTGGGAATGAACAATGTCAGTATTCCACCAGGTACAGAGGAAGGGACCAAACTACTTTCACTTCACCACCATCCCCTGTAGATAAAGTAAGTCTTCCTTCTGAATAGTGCTGTATTAATCTTTGATTAAATAATTCCATTTGAGCCTCTTATCTGCCAATATCAAATCATTATTAAATTCACACATGGAACAGACTGTGCACAATCCCAGTGTAGACAGCACGCTCAGATCAAAACCCTGCCTTGCAAATGGTCTTAGAAGGCACCCAGCAGCTCTGGCAGTCCACATGCCAATGGACTCTTTTAGCCTTAGGTCACTGTATGAATGCATCCCAGGCCACTTGTGATTAGAAGTTGTTACTTAACGGTCACAACTGGCATGGACCAGCTGCCAAACCTTAGGAGAGAGGCTCTGGATGGAATGGACCACAGACTGAAGTCCCATCTCACCTAGTTACAGGGGTGAGGCACATGGACAGGGTACTGCGAGGAAGCTTGCACCAACACTGCCCATGCCATATCCGTGGACAAAGGCCTGCCTTTCTCAGAGCTCTCAGTTTGGCACTTTTCACTAACGGGAGAATGTATTCTCAGATAAAGTTCTTTGAGCCTCAACATCCTCTAGGATTATGAGCTTAGGGCACTTAGTTTTATAAAGATATGTGTCCCATTTTCATTAAAACTATTTGGTTCTTCACAGACCAGGTGCGACAGATTTTTCCAGAGGTTTCAGGATGTGCATTAGCTCAAATTCCCTCCAGGTTCTGCTGTTTTAGTAGGACAAGGCCAAGAATAGTGTGTAAAGGGCAATGCCTATGCACCTGGACATCCATATCCTAGAGTTGGACGCTCAAAATTGGCATGTAGACACATGAATCAGGCATTTATGCACCTACGTGCCACTGCGAACATCCAAGGGTGATGTTTGCACAGGTATTTAGGTGCCCATGGTTTCAAGTTGGGGGCCCACCCAGATATGGTCCTTTAGCTCACAGAGCCTGCAATGATAGCGCTGCAGTAATTCACGTTGATGGCACTGTGTTATTTACAGTTCAGACCAGTCTCCTTTGGAAGGACCAAACTTGCCCCTGCCCCCCGCTGTTAACACTTACTGAGAAGTCCAGGATTTCTACCACGGCCCCAGAATTTGCTTGTATCGATTTGAGAATCCCAAAGCAGCCTTCACTCTGCATGGGATTTCTGGCCATCTAAAGGCAGACACAGGAAACAACAATAGGAACAATACAGATTGCATGTTCTTTTCATTTATGCACCTTTCTTTGATATCTGGAACTCACACCTCAAACTGCAGCTGTCTTACAGAGCAAAATCGTCCTTTTCAAGTGTCTTCAGGCACATGCCATGGGCATGGAACAAAAGCAGGAACTCACAGTGATAAGAATGGATGGTGATGACTATTTGAAAATCTCACATCTACAAGAACCAAACTTATTTTAAAAAAAAAAAGTAGCTTTTTGGGATGATCAGGATGTGCCTAGGCCTCACTAAAGCAACCACATAACCTTATTATGGTCGTCTTGTCCTCCCTCAGCATCCACAACTCCACTCTCTTCTGGTTCTTCTCCTCATCCCATCTTTCAATGGGGGTTCCCACAAGGCTCCATCCTTGCCTTTCTTCCTTTTCTCCCTTTATACACCATCTTTGGCGACTTTATCTATGTGTAACTGACCTCGACTGTGTTTTACACCAGCACAAGATTCTTTGCCCAGCAGAAGCTGGATGCAGCAATGTGGAAGAAGGGGTAAGCTGTCAGGGAGCGGGTTATGGAGCCATAATTCTCTGCTTGATCCTGGAGGCCACTCTACCATAGGAGAGCTGCCAGTGGTCCCCAAAGAGCAACACACCAGCTGGGAATATCTATAATGCAGCACACTTGGTCATACCCACTCCACCACTCCATGACCTTCTTCACCTGAGTGTCAGAAGCTCCCTTTGTGCTGTCTGAGGAATAGAAAGGAAGACAAACAGAGCAGAGTGTCTGCCCCACTATGCTGAGCTGAGGGACAGGTCAGACACCCAGTGGCCATTAACCACGTCTCCCTCCAGCTCCCAGATGTATGCAGCGAATGTGGCTGCAGGTAAGGAGTTGACAGCAGAGGCCAGGAAGATCACCCTCTATATTGGACAGCAAGGTGCTAGACTGCAGGGCAGAACAGGGAGCAGCAGGCTGCAGGTTCTGGCTCATGTAGGGGGAGGGGTATAAAATACTGGAATTCAAGAGACTGTTGAATACAAGCACTCCATGTCTACATGAGACCATCTGCACGCCGCAGTTCACAGACTGATGCTAAAGGCTCCCCTGCTGCTACAGCAGAATGGCTCATGCAGGATCTGATTCAATGAGCACTCGTGCCAGTGACAGGTTAAATATACACTTTATTGTGTTTTCCAATGTCTGCTTAAAAAAGCTACTCACATTAAGGCTCTTCAGAGTCCGGTTTTCTTTCAGGCCTACTGCAAAGCGCAGAGCTCCTTCCACTGAAATGCGGTTATTGCTTAGAACAGAGAAAAGGGAGACTTCTTACATTTTTCATTCCGTGTTCCCCACCCACCAGCCAGGGCCATACTGTCATGGAGACATTTACTACAGTAGGGGCAACAGGAGGACAACATGCTTTACAAACTCATGGAAAGGTACAGGGGACCACCTCTCCCACCACTGACATGCAGACACATCTGGAGGGGCATTAACAGCAGGAGGTTAACAGCTCTCTACATGCAATTTGAAGGGGAGGAAGTGACAAAGAATCCCATCTCCAGTTGAAGTTGCAGGGAGTAGACGTATCTGCCTGGGACAACTGTGTTAATGTATCTACTCTCACGGAAAGTGCTGTGAGATCTTTAGTGACCCTGAATGCTCACGGCCTCGGTTTTAAATCTTATCTGAAGAGCAAGCTCCAGCAGCACAGCATTCTCCAGCTACACCACTTCCTGAAAGGCACAAGTTTTCCCTGCAGGTCTCCCATCCAAATAATGACTCGGACTGGCCCTGCTTAGGTCATGTCTATTTCTGAGCATTTGCTTTTATTGTTAGTGTGACAGTTAAAACCACAGGGTTTGTTCCCTGAAATTTTAATTTCGTGAGTATATCCAGGTAGCCCCTAGCATAGCAGCAGCCACTGCCTGCTCTGTCCGAGCTTAGATCCCACTGGCACCTAATGCACTGGGATGGGAGGGTCATTGCCAGCTCGCCTGTGGGATTCTACACTACAGGGAGTACTTGGCCACTACCCCCTTGCTCACACCCTGCCTCATGACCATTTCTGGTTACGTTCATGGTCTCCATAACTGCATCTCTCTGAAAATCACCCGGTCTCATGGCTCTCCCACTAACTTCACCAGCCTTTTGTTTTCTTGACTCTCCCTTTGCTGAACCAATCAGCCTCCTCTCTGAATCAGTTTCTAGCATAACATGTCCACCGTATGCCTGATCAAATCTAGCTCAGTGGTTTGAACACTGGCCTGCTAAACCCAGGGCGGTGAGTTCAATCCTTAAGGGGGCCACTTAGGGGTCTGGGGCAAAAATCAGTACTTAGTCCTGCTAGTGAAGGCAGGGGGCTGAACTTGATGACATTTCAAGGTCGCTTCCAGTTCTAGGACATAGGTATATCTCCAATTATTATTATTTATATTTCTCACATCTAACTATCCTTATTATATAGGCCAGTTCCAGGCCTCCAAGTACATCAGCCACTGCTTTGAAGAACAAAGGAACTTGTCCAGCTCTTAGTGAGCACAAACTGGAGATTTCTCTCCCCTGCTACACAAGGTGCCCTCTAAACTCCGAAGTCCCATTTCACTTTTCTTTTCATTTCCAGAGGCGCTAGTAACCCTGGATCCTTATCCCTAGATTTCCTTCCATCCATCCTCCCCAGCCAGATGGAATCAATTTATTTCCTTCCCAATTTAAGATTGTAACGATGTCACCTTGTCCCCAGTAATCCTCCTCACTGCTTTACACCAGCACTTTCTCTGGGGCCACCAGGCTGACTACAGAGCTGGGGACCTGGCAGCCATGACTGAGGGCAGGGCAGTAAATAACAGATGCCAACAGATCTTACCCAACTAGAAATTTCCTGGCCAAACTCCCTTTGTCATCTTAGCACCAGCAAGACCATCCCTCTTTACACATAAAACTGAGATCAACGGCTGCTCAGGGTTTCAGCACCAGGGGGTGCTCTCACTTTGAAGCGGGGGACGTATTACATCATGACCTGAGCCTGACTCACCTAATGTTGAGCTCTTCCAGCACATTGTTGACTTTAAGGGCCTCCCCCAGGGCAGCTGCTCCGTTGTTACTGAAGCCATTGTAGGAAAGGTCCAGAACTCTGAGGAATACGTTTGCCTATGGAACAAGCCATAATTACTGTAAAACACCTCACCGTAGCTTGGGACAGAAACAGCCATCTGCGTCGCCCTGGCAGAATGACCTTCCATGGACCATGCTTCCAAAACACAGTTAAAAATAAATGCAGAGGGAAAGTGAGCGAGAGGAAGAGATTGAGCAAAGGACATTTCATACCAACGACCGTAACTAGTGGTGGGTGAACCTCGGAAAAATTCCTTCTTCCTACAAGACCCTCCTAAAGTGACAGGCTTCCCTCTTCCTTCAACCCCTCTCCTCTCCTTTGGAAGATCCCACCTGTAGCTCACAGGCGTGGCAGCTTCTTGACTTAACCGCAGCTGCAATTTGATGTGAATATCACATGCAAGTAGGTTGTGAGTCTCTCAGAGAACGGCACAAAGGTTTAGTGCCTGCTGGAGCCCAGTAGCTGGGCCCAGAAAGAATCTCACAAGTGAGGGAATTGTTCACTGGGGACACCTATTGGCCGAGGGGGGGCTAGTGGCTAATTAGGACATTTTCTTGAGGGTGCTACTGGACGGTTCGCAGGACGATGAGATCCACATCATTGGTGCCATGCTCAGCGCAGTCCCCAGCACCTGGTCCAACTCCTTGTAAAAGGGGCAGGATGACAGCTAAAGAAGGAGCAGTAAAGGGTAAGAGTGCTGAGTGAACAGTCTGGGATGGGATCGTGCTAGTGAGCTCAGTCTTGATGCCTCCAGTATTGCTAACCCGTAGGGTGACCAGACAGCAAGGGTGAAAAACTGGGACAGAGTGTGTGTGCACGCGCGGGGGGGGGGGGGGGGGAGGGAATAGGTACCTATATAAGAAAAAGCCTCCAAAATCAGGACTGTCTCTATAAAATCAGGACATGTGGTCACTCTACTAACCCGGACAGTTCAAGTCATGAGTCAGACACCAAAATATCATGCAATCAGCCCCAAAAATCACAAAGTCAGGAAGGATTTTTAAGATGCTTTTCTGGTGGTGTGGGGCAGTTCCTTCAGGAATATCAAGCCTGGTCTTTTCTGCGCAGGGCAACTGCTTCCTGAACTAGATAATGGCAGCCCTCATCTGAAAAGAAAGGGGGTATTGATGTTGAGTGGGCAGCTTGAGTTAAATACATATTAACAAAAATAAAACCCCACAGATTTTAAGCAATCTGACTAGAAATCTCTTTCTCTTTCAACTGTTCAGGTCTCAATCTCTTGTGATGTCATGAGCTCATTGGTCACTTCACCACAGATTCTTCCAGCAAAACAAGAAAGTCAAAATCGGAGTTTTCCAATGTCAATATCTGCCTATATTTACAAATACACACACAAAAGCCAGGTAGAATGAAACAAACAAACAAACAAACAAAAAAGGAAGTGAACAACTGTGTCTCCTCTGCAGCTCATTTTTCTCTTGTTGGATCTCCCTCCTCCTCAATCTTGCAAGATACATCATATAAAATGGTAGGAAAAAAAATGTAGTACAATGTATCGTATTAGATAAATAATCTGAGAATTAAAAACAGCATGATAAAGCACATGCACAACTGGACAGAAGTCAAGTTGCACACAGCCTCAGCGTTGGCATTTCCTGACCATCCTAATATACTCACCAGTTTTATGAATGGAATTTTCTACGGTGTTTTTTTTTTTTTAAATAAAGAAACAAATTTAATCTTTAACTACTAATTTAATCTGGAATGGATTTCTATCATCTGACAAAAAAATCATTACGTCAGGTTCAGGCTTTATAAAATAGTTTGAAAATGTATGCTATTTATAAATTTTAATTTAAATTTGCAAGGAATTAAATTATGAATGCTTTTTTAAAAAAATGCAACTTCTAGTAGGAGATTTTACTTGAATGTTATAAAACTGCTATAAACAACAATAAAAATATTGAAAATTAAGGCCCTGATCCTGGAAACCAGATCAGAATATAACTATCGGCATGAATAGTCCTACCCATTCACTGGGACCACTTGTGGTCTTAAAGTTAAGCATACGTGTAAGAGTTTTCAGTAATGGGTTAAAATTGTGTCTGAGCAGCGTGAAGTCTGTCTCACTTCAAAACAAAATGATTCAATATTAACGATGTAAAATTATCTAGACTTATTCAACACATGAATAAAGTTACTAACTTTTGAATACACGCAGCCCTACATTTGCAAAACCAGCCTAAAGTTAAGCTCCTAAACTCAGATTTAAGTCCCCTTGAGTGGGATTTTCAAAAGCACCTAAATGATTTAGGAGCACAAGTCCCATCAATTTCAAACTGCTTACCCTGAGGGAGCAGTACAGCCTTAAAATGTTTCAGCTTTCTTGGCATGTGGAAGTGCAGTATGTCAGCAGGTGGGCTGATTGCAAAGATAGTCCAGGCAGTTTGCTTATCAATCTGTGTGTGAGTTTGTGCTGGCCTCATAGAAAGGATGTTAATAAGGCCCTGGATTGGTCTTTTTCCGCTTCAATAAGCATTTTAAGTGTAAGCAGAGTCAGGATGAGCCCTACCCTGACATCTGGTGGTGAGTTATGGGAAGTGTGGAAAGAATTTCGGGAAGTGTGGAATCTCAGGTATTTGCATGGGCACACCCAGCATAGCCCAAGGCAGCCTGGGATGGTTATTTTGACAGCTCTGGGATCTCCAATTTCTTTGTCATTGGGGCAGAATAAATAAAGTGTTGTCACCTGATTATGTAAATAAGGAACTACGAGACTGCTTTATGACAGAGATGTCTCAATATAAATTAAGTGACACTTGCTAGACAAGGGACATGGGTTCCAAAACCCAGTGAACTGAGAGAGGTTGGGGACTGGTGTGTGTACCTGATAGTATGGGCCCCCTTTTGAGGGCCTGGAACACCAATTGCAGATCCTCCTCTCTCCACTGTTAAAGAGTACAGTTAATTTTGATTCCCTTAGGAGTCCATCTAAAGGCTGCTGAGCTGAATTCGTGTTGGGCCAATGGTGCACCAGCACCAGGGCTCCCCTACTATGAGCTGAAATTGCTAAGAGTTGAAATCACTAAAGAGCTGGAATTACTGAGCTGAGAGCACTGAGTCCTGTGCTAACTAGTGGGGGAGCCTGAAGACCTATCGCTAAGTGGCTGGCAGAGCGGAGCAGTTTGCAGCATGTTGGAACAGCCCATGGAACAGTGAACGGAGTGGAGCGGTTTGCGGGGATGGCTGGAGTGGCTCGTGGGTTGGCTGGAGGAGCGGCACAGCTTGTGAAGAGGAGCTGGTCGCGGTGAAGGCTGCAGCAGAACTCCACGGAGAGGTGGAGCAGTTGGCCTTGGCCCATGTAAGGTGCCCCTTACCACTCTGTGTGCCCCCCCTCCCCCCATTTCCACCCAGGCTGGGGGGAGGGGGTAAAACTCTGCAGATAAACTTTTGAACTCTGGGGTGGCACTGACCAGAGACTTTTGGGTTGTTGGACTTTGGGGTGATTGGAGTTAAGACCCTAAGGGGGAAAGAACATTGTCAAATGTATTTGGAGGTGGGTTTTTGCTTATGGTTTGTGTTATAATCCTGTTTGTGGTGTTTCTCCAATGTGATGCCGCATTGTTTCCCTCCTTTATTAAAAGGATTTTGCTACACTCAGATGCCGTGCTTGCGAGAGGAGAAGTATTGCCTCCTAGAGGCGCCCGGGGCAGGTGGTATGTAAGTGTCCCAGGTCACTGGGTGGGGGCTCGAGCCAGTTATGCATTGTGTTATTGAAACGGAACCCCTGGATACTGAATCCGGCCCTTGTTGCTGCAAACTCAGAGGGGCAGAAGGGTTACATAAGTGTGAAACCTCACAGTGGGAGGGGAGGGGGAAACTATGTACAACCAAAAATTCTACTAACAGTTGGAAATTATATAAAACATTCATTTCAGCAATTTAAGACTATAAAATGGGAAGAAAGTAATCAGGGAAGGAACTTCAAACTGCAAATGGAATTAAAAATCAAGATTTAATTTTTTTAAATCGTGATTTTTCTCTCTCCAATTTCAAGGCCTATACACTTCCAGATTTCATAGTTTATTATGGTCAGGTCACGATGGCAGTGTTTACTCAAACAGATGAAGCTTAACATGAGTATTATAGAGTGCAAAAATGGGAGATAACACAGACTTCCTACCTCGAAGCCTCTGGCTAAGGCAGCTGCTCCTTGGTTACGGAAGTAGTTCCAGCTGATATTAAGCTCCTTTAGTCCAGTGTTTTCTGCTATTGCCATTCCAAGAAGCTCACCTTACGAAACAGGTTAAGAAATTTTTTAAAGACTCAGGAAAGGATCAGGTGGTTCAGCTGGGCAGGAAGCTCAGATTAGCGTAGGAAATTCTTTGGGTGAGAAATTAAAACAGAAGATTTTTCTCTTTTATGCATCTTGTGGCTCAAGTAGAGAGCAGGGGCTGCAGGAAGAGCCAGAAAACAGGCCCCACATAGTCAGAGACCACTAAGCACCCATAAAAGGTGGTACAAGGACAAGTCCCCATAATGCAAAACAGAGCCCAACAGGGCCGAAATCAGAGCAGGGCCATTCTTATGAGCTGACTGAAGTCCAGAACCAGTAGTGGCTACACCACACAAAATAATTCCACTGTGCTCCTCAACCCTGTGCTCCCTGGTGCCACCCTCAAGTGAGATTACAACCGTTCAGAGGTTTCCTCTGTGCAGAAGGCTCAGTGGGATTGAAACAGATAAGGAGGGGAGGAGGTTTCTGGGAGGAGAAAGACGACATCAGGATCAACTGGGGGGCTAAAGCAACAGACCAGAAGGGAAAAAGAGGAAGAGAGTGCAGAATGGCTTGCAGAGAGGATAGGAAAGGGACACAGCATCAGCCTGCAGGAAAGTGGTCCTGCCTTTAGCAGGGGGTTGGACTAGATGACCTCATGAGGTTCCTTCCAACCTTTTGATTCTATGATTCTAAAACCAAAGAGAAGCAGAGCTCACCACTGAGAAATCAGAAGAGACGGAGCCAGTAACGAATGGGTGACCCTGAAAGGAGGAGGAAGGGAGGGAGATGAGTAGGATTGGAAGAAAGGAATCAAAGTAAGGAGGAAAAAAAATTCAAACCCTCCTCCAGTCCTAGAAAGACTCCCCGGGAGGGCTCTAAGGGGAGGGGCTTCCCATAGATTTCAGTGGGGGGCTATAGGTGGCGAAGGATTTGGAAGTCAACGGACATTCTTCCCTTGCCCATTAAATTCTATTCAAATGTCTTGTCCTTAATCTCAAGCCCTACATCACACTGCCCAGTCTACACCCCAGACCTGGTCTCCTTTTGTAATCCTTTTGCACCCTCTCCACAAATACCCCTCACTTTCCTCCCCAACTTCTCCTTGCCTATTTCCAGGCTGCCCCTTATCCCTGAACATCCTTCCAAAACCGAGTCTCCAAGCCCCCTCAGTTCCACAGTCAAATCCCATCTAACACCCACTTCTGCACCATCCCCCACAAAAACACACATTGAAAAAAAACAGAGTTACTGCACAGGATGAGTAACCATCTCGTCATCGAGTAGCATCCCCTATAGGTGCTCCACTCTAGATGATTATTGAGCAGTTCCCTCTACGGAAGGAGGGAGGCTTCAGAGTCGAGTCTAAGATTGAAGCTAGAATAGTGGAGCCAAATATGGCATCAGAAGCAGAGGCATGAGTGACTGCGTAGTGTTCAGCAAATGTATGAATGGACATCCAAGTCGCAGTTCTACATATTTCTGCAATAGGAATGATCTTAAGAAAGGCTACTGAAGTAGAGAAGGATCTTGTGGAGTGAGTTAATACTCTAGAGAGGTCAAAGGTCATGAGACAGACAGAAGTAGGTAATGCAGCCACATATCCATATTTAAGATGGCATCATGGTTCACCTCTCCTTCCTGCTTTGCCAACACTTTCCCCTCTCAGAAATGAGCTCTCTCTGGTTCCCTCTACCTCTTCCACTCCCACCTTCCATTTTCCCTATCTTGATCTATCCCGCCTTTCATCCTGCTTTTCTCTTCAGCTCAACCATCTCTTTTACAGCCCCCCCGCCCTTTTGCCTTCCACAACCTGACTGATCTGGGGAAGGGAGGCCTTTGGTCAGAGGTAATAGAGGTTCAAGCCAGGCAGTTTTGACTGCCATGGAGGGTCAGGGAAGACAGGATAGTCACTCACCCCTTGACGTCCCCTCCCCCCCTTTCCAGAACTGAAAATGATGACACATTAAAGGGTAGGAAAGATGAATTGGTATCTGCCCAATGCCTGCAGTCCCAGACAGATCACCTCATTTCACTCCCTATTTCATCAGGAGCAGTGGCCTTTTTATTCTATTTGCTTTTCTTTCCTCTGCTCTGAATCCTTATTTCTTCTTCTTCTCCTCCTATCTCTAAATAGACTCTGTCCTCTTTCCCCTGGGTTTTCTGTTCTTCTCAATTTTCTATGCTCTGCTCGTCTCTTCTCCCAGTTCTTCTCTGTGTTCTCAGTGAAAGGCCTCCTGGGAGAAGTTATTTGAAAGGAGGGATTTGAACAATGTGAGGAAGGCCATTCAGCGCATGAGGAGAGGGAGTGAATCCCAGCATAAGGAGAAAACTTAGAGTTGGACAGAGAAAAGATGCTTAGGTCTGGAGAGAGCAGGAGACAATGATGGCAGAGATGGAGCAGGTGGAGTTTTTTCAGGCCTTTGAAGGTGAACAGCAAGAAACATGAACTTAGTGCAGAAACTGAGATGATGCCAAGTGAAGGAATTCAAAGAAGGAGTGACAAGCTCTGAGTGGCAGGAGGAGGAGATATTTTTGGCTGATCCATTCTCTGTGGGGGACATAATGAAACATGGAAGATCTCAAAAGGTGGCAGACAAGAGATGACCAGGGTGTAGAAAGACAAGATTAATGGTGGATAGAGAGAAAAGGATGGATTTTTAGAGGAACAGGTGAATGTTTAATGAGCAAGGATTCCAACATGACACAGAGGTTATGAGCCTGGGTGGTAACGAGGATGGAGGAGCTTTAGGTGGTTACAAAAGTGGGAGGGAGCAAGGAGGTTCTGGGAAAAGAGAGCAGTTCAGTTTTCACCACCTGGAGTGTGAATTTGCAGCAGGATAACACTATACAACGCATGGGTCTACAAAGACACTGCTTTACCTGATGTGTCACCAAGAATGTTGTGACTCAGATCCAGAGATTCCATTTTATTGTTGGCTGGGAGGGCATCAGCTAGGTACTTAGCTGCATGGTCATTAAACTCATTTCCTGAAAGTTTGAGGGTAACAACTGTTGTATTCTCCAGAAGCATAGCAGAAAGGGCCGCAGCTCCTTGAACTCCAAGTCTGTTGTCAGATAAATCAACATCTGCGGGAGGGGGAAAAAGCCCAAGAACAAAATCACCATTTAGCTAAAGGAGAGATGTCAGAAAAGCCTCCAGCTGTCCGCTGCAATGGCAAATGCTCACAGCAGTATTGCCAGTCCTCAAAGTTCAAAAATTATAAGATTGCCTCCCCAAAAATCATTAATTTTTAATTTTTTAAGAAAAGCTGAAATAGTGGCTTTTGCTCTGACTTCTGAGTTTTTAACTCCCCCTGCCCACCTCTAGTGTGTGTGAGACACAATTACCCTGCTAACTCTCCCAAATGCATAGTGAATAAGGCGATTTTGATGCAGCTGATGGAGCTCTGACTATACTCCAGGGAGATCAGGGCCCCATTGTGCCTGGTGGTCCACAAACACATAGGGAAAGACAGTTCCTGCCCCACAAGCTCTTACAGTGTAGTGCAAAGCTCATTGGTGAATTTGTGCTATGGGAGCTAGAGCCGGGACCCACCACACTCATCTCATCTAGGGGCTTCCAGCCAGCCATTAGATGGAAAGAACCTTCTAACCTCTGCTGAGCAGGGTAGGATTCACACTACTGCCCCACAGAGGAAATACTGTGTTGATCATTACCAACACCCACAGCATCCAGACCCCATTAGCACTAATGGGACAACTTGGAGAATGAGACTCTTGCTGAAAGACAGGTTTATTAAACCAAGTTTGACCATTTTGAGGCTCAACTCCTCTCTGGACACACATGCAAAATCTTCTGCCTGGGCACTGACCCACATAGTGTGCCACAACCTGCTCTTAAAGGGACAGCCCTCATCAACTAAAAAACCAAAACACTACAAATGCAGCAGTAAAATAAATATTAACACTACATCTGCATTCACGTCACTGGATAATTTCCATCCAAGAATATCAAAAGACTTTTCCAAGGAGCTTTCTGAATCATAAATGTTGATTTATTTTTTTTATTTATTTATTTATTTTTTACTAACCTTGGCACCAGGGCTTAAATTCTCAGACATTATTTCCTGGAGCCCCTCTCTCCCCCCACACCCAATTTGGGGCTCCAGGCTTCAGCTGCAGGGCGGGCAGGGGCACTGGAGCTCCTGTGGGTTTGAAAATATTTCCTTGTTGAATTTGAACCCTGCTTGGCACGTTGGGAAAGCTCCGAAAGACTGGAAAAAAGCTAGTGTAGTGCCACCGGTTAAAAAAGGGTAACCAGCTCATCTTGTTTAATCACAAGCTACTTGGAATTGTAAATGATGGGGACAGATCAGTTCTACAGAGTGATCGGGATTGTTCAGGAAGGCAGTCTTGTTTGAATGCATGAGTATCGCCAAATGCAAAGCCATACATCTAGGAACAAAGAACAGAGGTTATGCTTACAAGATGGGGGACGGTAGCTTGGAAAGCAAGAACATTGGAAAGGACTTAGATGATAGATAACCAATTGAACATGAGCTCCCAGGGCAATGCAGTAGCTAAGAGGGCGAATGCAATCTTTGGGGGTACATGCAGGGGAATATCAAAAAGGAACAAGGAGGTGTTATAACCTCTGTATAGGACATTAGTGAAAAGATTACTGGATTACTGCATCCAATTCTGGAATCCACATTTTCAAAATGATTTTGAAAACTTGGAAAGAGTTCAGAAAAGAGCGACAAGAAGTTATGCAAAGTAATGCACATTGGAAAACATAATCCTAACTATATATATATACAATGATGGGGTCTAAATTAGCTGTTACCACTCCTCTGAAATCACCCACTGAATGTGCAGCGGCAGTCAAAAAAGCAAACAGAAAGTTGGGAATCATTAATAAAGGGATAGATAATAAGACAAAATATCATATTGCCTCTATATAAATCCATGGTACGCCCACATCTTGAATACTGGGTGCTGATGTGGTTGCCCCATCTCAAGAAAGATGTTTTGGAATTGGAGAAGGTTAAAAAAAGGACAACAAAAATGCTTTGGGGTATAGAACAGCTTCCATATGAGGAGAGATTAATAAGACTGGGATTTTTCAGCTTGGAAAAGAGGTGACTAAGGGGGGATATGATAGAGGTCTATAAAATCATGAGTGGACTGGAAAACCTGACTTATAGGGAGAGATTTTAAAAGCTCAGTCTATTTAGTTTATGCAAGAAAGAGGTGACTTGATCATGGTCTACAAATACCTCCCTAGGGAAGAGATTTCTGAGAGCAGATGGATCTCATTCTGCCTTTTTCTGCTAGATTAAAGACCAATAGCTGGAAGATGAAGCTAGACAAATAAGGACTACAGATAAGGTGCAAACTATTAAAAGTGAGAGTAATTTATCACTGGAACAACTTACTAGGGATGTGGTGAATTCTCCATCAGTTTAATTCTTTAAATCAAGACTAGATAACTTTCTAAACGATGCTATAGCTGGAACAGAAGTTATGGACTTGATGGAGAAGTTACTGGATGAGTTTCTATGGTCTGTAGTGCTGAAGGTGAGACTAGACAATCTTAAACTGCCCCTTCTGCCCCTCAAATCTAAGCATCTCCTATTTAAAATGTTAGTTTAAGAAACAATGTTACTGCACCTCAAGAAGAACTCTGCATAAGCTAGAAAGCTTGTCTCTCTCACCAACAGAAATTGGTTCAATAAAAGATATTGCCTCCCTCACCTTGTCACTTGTAGGCTTAAGAGATTTATTTAATGAGCAGTTACTTTTGTTACATAATTGGATTATCTGCTACAATACAAACACTGAAGACAGGTTTTAGAGGACACCAAGATCTATTGTCTTTCAAGGTTAATATTAATCAAGGTTTAAGTTCTTGAGTCAATAAATTCTGATGACTGTCTCAACAGATATCAATATTTATATATTAAAATGCAGTTCCAAAAAGGGACTGTAAAAATGGCATGGAGGATTTCGTGTTTGTGTGTCTCAATAGTTCCCAGAGCAAATGTACTTA
Organism: Chelonoidis abingdonii; assembly: GCF_003597395.2. Classification (NCBI taxonomy): domain Eukaryota; kingdom Metazoa; phylum Chordata; order Testudines; family Testudinidae; genus Chelonoidis; species Chelonoidis abingdonii. The sequence continues at coordinate 27,817,779 of NC_133790.1, read as the reverse complement.
GTTTACAAGTAAAACTATGGCAGCTTGTGCCCCAAATAAGCTGCAGACACTAGTGTCCAGCCCAATCTCCTTGCCTGCTTCCTATCTTCCCAGCTACCAGGTTATCAAAGTGATAAACTGGGGATGAGGGTGCATAGAGAAGGGGAGACACTCTTCCCTCACCTGCTTTGCCATTTACACCTCAGAATCCATCTGTTGGGTGAGGTTCCAGGAAGCTGGAGCAGCACTAGCCCCATCCAAGATCTCAGATATCTGAGGTAGGAGACCTAGTCCCTGTTCCAGATCAGGCAGCCTTGGGATTTGAATTGAACTCTTCCACTTCAGAGGTGAGTGCTCAAACCACTGGGCTACTGGGTATACAGGGAACACCGTCACCACCTCCCTTAAGCCACTTTTTACTGGCCAGCTTCGGCAGCTGCCCACTCAGCTTGCTAGCTTCTGTGGCTCCATTTTTTAGGCACCTAACTCTCCCCATGCATTGTCTGGAAAGCCGGTGCACCTAACTCAGGAATGTGGATTCCAATGGGTGGCAGGGCACCTAAAATTAGGTGTTGCAAAGCTGAGCAAAGTCCACTTTGTCACTCTAGCCCAGTGCTTACACCACAGATATCAGTTGGAGCACTTTAGAGGGGGCTCAGCTCCGCTTGCCCCTAATTAGAAGACAGCTGTTCTAACTGCCAGTCTAGCAAACTCAACCTGGAATCTGAAAGTTAAAGATGGGTTTTTTCTGCCCTATGCATCTTCAACAACATTCTGCAACTGTTCACCCAAATTCCAGTGCCATTACTGATTCATGAGCCAGAAGAGAATTCAGCTCCCTCTCTCAGAACGCTATTGGCTTTGCGGTGATAACAGAAGCAAAGACATGAATTCATGAAAGTAAAGGTTATGAATACACACAGTGCCTTCTTATTCAGCTCTCCCTATTTTAAGTAGTCGCTTTTCAAAGGAGGGCCCAATTCTGTAGCCCTCTCTCATGTGAGCAGTGACACTGAAGTCAATGGGATCAGCCAAATATGCAAACAAGAACTTCCTCCTCTCACAAAACCTTATTGCCACACTCTGTTGTAAGGCATGTATCAGAATTACCTTTGAATTGAGACACAAACCTGAAATGTAACAGTTTTCTTTTAACATCTCTGCAACTGCAGCTGCCCCGTCTCCATTCAGCCAATTATCACTCAGGTTTAACTTTACGATAGAGGTGTTGGTCATCAAGGAAAGAGATAAAGCTTTGGCACCCTGGAACATATGACAGCATAATGGGTCACTCACTGGTCTATTCGGTAGAAGGAGCACTTTTAGTGGTTTGCTTATTTCAGTTTTCCTTAACCTATCAAGAATATATAGATTGACAAAAGCTTTCCAGGCCCTGTCATAAGGTATATTTCCCAAATCTGAACCTTAGCGTCCAAAATTTGGGTACCTGCACGAAACCTCTAAGCTTAAGTACCAGCTTAGATCTGATAGCACTGCCCCCACCCAAAAATATACTGTTTTGGGGCACTCTGACCTCCCCAACCTTCCTTGGGGACCCCAAGGACCCAGATCCCTTGGGTCCTTAAAACAAGGAGAAATAAACCATTCCCCCACCTTTCTCCCTCCCAGAATTTCCTCTCTGGGCTACCCTGAGAGATACTGTTTCAACCTTTTTACATCACAATACCAAGAAGCATGTCCCTTCTCTTTCACAAAGGGGCAAACAGATACAAGGAAACAGAGAAAGATTCTATCTCTCCCCTCCTCTCGCTGCCCCCACCAGCCTGGTGAGTTATCCAAATCCCTGGGAATTTAACAAGGGAAGCAGAAAGGAATCAGTCAGGTTCTCTAAGAAAGGCTTTCAAATAAAGAAAGGAAAAGTAAAGAATTATCTCTGTAACTTCAAGATGTAAATATTACAGGGTCCTAATATGCTTACAAGACACAGAAAGAAACCAGTACCATACCAAATCAAAATATTCCCAGCAACTACACATATAAAAGTTACCCAGCCAGATCCACCATTGCAAATAGAGTAAAACAAACAAAAAGCCTAAAATTGCCTTTTCTACTTACTATTTGAACAGAACTTTAGAGAGCCTGTAGTAATGTCTGGTCCCTCTCATATCCCCGAGAAAAGAACACAGAACAAAGGATGCACACCCAAAACTTCCCTCCACCCAGATTTGAAGTATCTTGTTTCTTGATTGGTCCTCTGGTCAGGTGTTTGGATCCCTGTTTGTTAACCCTTTCCAGGTGAAAGAGACATTAACCCTTAGCTATCTATTTATGACAGGCCCTGGCTGCATTTCTGAAGAACACAACTCAAAGAAAAGGACCTCTATGGACAGCAGAGGGCTTCCAGCTGTGTTCAGAGCTGAACACAGAGCACCACCACCAGAGTCCCATTGTGCTACCAGTGAAGTCAATGGCAAAATTCTCAACAACTTCAGAGGAGGCAGGATCTAACCCACTGTCTCTTAAGGAAAGTAGTCAAAGCCCCCTTGTGTGAGTGATTTAAAACTAGACTGGAAAAAGGAACGCAGAATATAGTTAAGAGTTCAAAAGGATGCAATCTGAGTTGGTAAGTATCATTAGTTATTTCTCCATCCACCTAGAAATAATAAAAAAGTTTACCACCAATATTCATAATACAGAGAAAGCGAAAGTTGAACAAATCTGACATTTTTAACTCAAGGACACCTGGAGCCTTCACTCATTGTCAGTTCTATCAAGCAATTAGTAAGTAATACTAGGATAAGCACCACTTAGGATATTATTACTCCTAGGATCTAGAGCAGGGGTGGCCAGCCTGAGCCTGAGCAGGAGCCAGAAATTACCAATGTACATTACCAAAGAGCCACAGTAATACATCAGCAGCCCTCCACACCCAGCTCCCCCCCCCATGCCTCCTGCCTGCCATGATTAGCTGTTTTGCATGCACAAGAGGCGGGAGAGGGCACAGCACATTTGGGGAAAAGGGCAGGGGGGTTGGGGGAAGGGATGGAGTGGGGGCAGAGCAAGGGGTTGAGCGGCGAGCACTGCCTGGCACATTGGAAAGTTGGCACCTGTAGCTCCAGCCCCAGAGTCGGTGCCTATACAAGGAGCTGCATGTTAACATCTGAAGAGGCGCATGTGGCTCCGGAGCCACAGGGTGGCCACCCCGATATGGAGCCATTAAGTTTGGAATAAATAATATAACTTGATTTAAAATATTTTAAATTTGGAAGTAAATGGACTGACATTATCCATGAAATTAAAAAAAAAAAAATCTACACTCTCCAACCCTAAATACAGTGCAAGGAATAAGAGGATGACGGGATCTAATCGGTCTACTTCAGTTCTCATGTCCCTAATTCTACCATGTTTATCATCATCCCAGGTGAGTATTAAGGCTTGCTGCATTTTACGGCATAAGTCATGCCTATGAGCCAAAAGTTTCTGCAAAGTAAGTTGTGTAAAACCAGAAGCAACTACAAGCCCATCGTGGATAGGACTGTGATGCTAACTTACATACAGAACTTCTTTAAAAAAAGATTTAGAATGTTGTTTAAATTTATGTATTTTAACTACATAACATACAGACCCATTTACGCATATTACGGTATATAAACAAGAAAACTTTGTACATCCAGGGAGGATAAAAATCTTATCACAAAGCCCTGGACATTCTTGTGGGGTGAGGTGTGGAGAAATCTAATCCACCGTCCCACCGAAAGGACGGCAGGTGTTGTCAAGATGACAAAGCTGACAAATTCCCCTTAAAATGTGCTGAATTTCATGTGGCATCTCATTTTGCTGAAATACATTTATATTGTTTCACTGCACTTCCTCTCCTACTTAGCCACTTCCCCTACTCGCCATTCTTTGCTGAAATTCTTAAATGTATTATTCCTCCTTAGGTTTAAATGAAGTCCCCTTGTTCTGGCCAGGCCAATAACTTTCAATAGATCATCAAGTTTTATTTTGTTCCCACCCAAGCATGATATATTTAATGCTCGTCTCCACATAACAACCACCACAAAACCAAGAGAGTGAAAAGCTAATATTAGTTTAATTAGTATATTATTCCCCCACCCAGAGACACACCCCTAGCCACTGGCATAACCACCATATAAATTCAGCGCAGACATTGCAGCCTTAATTGTGATTGTGATTGTAAATTATAAGTTGTGTGCACACATTGCAGCCTTAATTGTGATTTTCCAAAGGGAAAAGTGATTTATTTTATTTTCTGTAACTGTTACCTGGGGGCCAAGTCCATGGTGCTTCATAATCAGCTCAGAGTCCTTCATGTGACGCAGGAAATAAGATACGGGTACCACTCCAAATAGTTGGCAGGCTGCTATGTATCTGGCCTTTCCAGTTGGGTCAAAAGGTTCCTTGGTTTCTACATTAGAAAAAGGGACAATGGACATAGAGAAAACAAGCTGTACAAACAAAAAACAGCACTTCCAAATTAATAGTTTTACCAAAAAATTAAAGAATTTATATTTTTTGCAGCGCCTTCCCCAGAGCCCCCACGCACTCAAAGTTAACAGAACAAGAGTGAGGCAAGACTCAGCAAAGCAGAGTTGTCCACACATACTTGACCCTGCTGCTTGTTGTGTAAGCATCCTGACAGAGTTTTTAATTACATGATCACGTACAATTACTTACAAGATCCCTGCCTCATTAGAGGCTTGATCCAAAAAAAAAAAGACTGACATCAACGCAAGTCTTGCCATTGATTTCAAATTGATTTTGGATCAAGCCCTCAGTCCACAAGTTGCATCCTGCTCAGTGACTTCTCCGAGGGATACAGATAAAAGCAATGTAACAGGAATTATATAAAGTTGTAAAAATTTAAGCAGTATTTAAGGTAAATGTTTAATTTAAATTTTAAATGAGATTAAAAGCAAGTGTTCTGTGTGCAGACCTCCTCGTCACTTTTATTTTAGTAAATTATATAAAAATAAAGATTGAAACCCTTTCACATTCTGGACTCACCATATATCACACACAAGGAATGAGGTGGCCTTATATTTGCAAAAATATTAATAATGTATAATGAGTAATTAAGAACTTTAACATAATGAACAAGGGAGCATATGTACTTTACCTTAACTTTTCCATCTCCCAACTTTTTAGTCAGGGAATGAGATCACAAACTGTCTGCACAGAGTTTCCTAGGGGGAGGACTGTCCTTAGCCATTTGGGTACCCTATGCAGCACCACCACCCCCAGTCTGGAAGCCAGGAGCTGTGGGGGGGGTGGGGCATTTTTGGAGGCTCCACAGGCTCAGAGTGGCCCAGGGGATTAGCAGGGGGCCAGGAGCAGCTGCCTCCACTTCCCTTGCCCCAGCCCCAGCCGTGTTGCTCAGGGGAGGGGGTTTGGGGGAAGGGATCCCCCCCACACTCACCAGCAGAAGTGGAGCAGCCTAGCCCCAGCTGCTCCGCTCCGCGACACAGCTGGGACCAGGGAAAGGGAAGCAGAGAAGGCTGGGGCTGCATTGCTCTGCTTCCCACCACAAGCGAGTGCAGGGGGTGTCCTTTCTCCAACCACCCCGCACTCACCGGCGGCAGGAAGCAGAGCACCATGGCTGGGAACTGGCGGAGTAGAGCAGGCTAGGGCCACTTTTCTCCATTTCCCACCACTGCCAGTGAGTGCAGAGTCGCTGCAAGAGGAGGTGGTATGGGGGCGGAGCAGGGGGAAGTGTAAGAGGCAGGGTGGAGGGAGTTGTCCAGGGCTCCATACCCCCTAAGGACAGCCCTGCCCCTTGCAGTGGGTGCAGTCCACGGGGGGAGGGGAGGGCAGGTCACCAGGGCTAGTGCTGCCACGTATGCAGCACACAGCTGCCGAGGGCACCATGAAATTTGGGGCAATTTGGTGCCCCAAATTTCATGGTGTCCTACATGGCTTCAAATGCCTAAGGATGGCCTTGCCTAGGGGTGTTATTTATTTTTGGTTTTACTTTGTTGTGTAAAGAGAAAGAAAAAGGAATTAAGAGTACATTCACTCTTCACCTAGAGAAGCTCAGGGAAAATTGCATGTTCACAGCCAGTTTTGATACTGTTCTACAGATACAGGACAAATCAGGGCAGTTGGGATATTTCGTTACCTTCTACTTCAAGGTCAGTATCCCACTCTTCTTCCTCCCTCTCACTATCTTCATCAGCCTTCTCCTCACTCTCGTTCCCCTCCGAATCATCCGGTGTGTTTGTTCTGTTACTAGCATCTCTTTCCTGGTGCACAGAGTGCTCACAAACAGACATGGGGACAGTCTTAAAAAACATAAGAAAATTACACAGAAATTCTTTTCAGTGAATGCAAAGATCTTACTGTTGGTAAGTAATTGCTCAGGAGTGTGAGAGGCAGAGAAACAGGGCTACTTTGTAACTTCCGTTATTATTGAGCCAACTCTTACTAACATTATGGTAAGAAATCCAATGAGTGATTCTCGGGCACCCATCCCATAAGCTATTTCTGTACTAGTGGAAGGAGCTGGACTCATAGTCTGAAACTGAAGATACCTAAACAACAGCTCTGACCTGGAAGGACCACTTCTATTGATGAGGGGTTGTGTTATGCTCATTCAGTGTAGGCACTTTCAGTTGAAACTGCCGAAGCGTATGACAACAGCACCACCTGTCCTCCAGAACTGGACTGCCTACACCACACAATGCATTTCAGACACCTCACGTGAGTTTTGGGCATCTCATACTACATTTGAACTGACAACTTAGATGGGAAAGACAACTGGAATCACAACGTTTGGGTCTAAAGCCTTTGCACTTGCACCGCCTTTCATCCAACGATTGCTAAGCATTTCCAAAACATTACCTTGGCTAATCTCACACTCCAGTGAGATTAATTCCTAGTCCATCAATTTGGCTACCACCTCTCAGAAAGATGGATGAACTGCATCAACAGAAAAATCCTTTCCAGCAACGTAGGACGTGTCAATTCTGCTGAAGCATTTGCAGTGTGTACATAACCAAATCCAAGGCTTTTTTCACAACCACAACAGCTGGAGATTTACTTTGAAAAAAGGCAGCTCAGATTTTGGAGAGTAGCTGAGAGCTACCCAGGCCAAGCACTTTTAGTCCATGGCAGCTAGCCCTTCAGACTCCCACTGCACCCTGGGAACTTTGCCCTGGGGGCTGGAATACAGATTAAGGGGGACTCTCTGAAATGCCACTGGCCTTGGAGCACAGCAGGGGGAAAGAGACGGGTCCCTAGGGACAGCCAGGTCACAGCTGGGCAAACCAACAGCCTCCTCACTCTCTGATTTTAATGGTGAAACGGCCCCCACCCTGTCTCCGGCCACCCCCCCGGTGTCCCGCACAGGGCCAGAGCCCCAGGCTGCCTGCAGACTCAGGCACACGCGCCAGGCTCCCTCACAAGCAGCAGCGCGCAGGCGCGCTGAGCCGCGGCGCCCCACTCGGTCCCTCCTGGCCCCGGGCTCACCGCGCCGCAAGAGGCGGCGGAACGCGGACAAAAGGGAAATAGAGCCCACTTCCCTTCCCCTCTCTCTCTCCAGTCACCCAACTCACCCTCGCTCACTGAAGTTATAGATGAGCATCTCTTTACACAGAAACCAGAAGCATGTCTCCTTTACTCCACAAGAGACACAAACCAGCAAATCACAAGAGGAAGACGAAAAGATCCCTCTCTCTCTCCGTTTACTCTTCCGCTGCCCTGGACACTAAGCAGAAGAGTGTCAAACACAGAGCGTAGTGTTTCCCTCCCCCTGTCTTTCATCTCTCTCCTATACACAGAAAAAACTACAAACAGGTTTTAAATAAAAGCTTATATAAAAAGACAGAAAAAAAAGACATCAACATTATCTCATGTATAACAAGATGACACATTACCAGGCTATTGCTTAACGAAAAATGACTAACATGTCTGATTCAAACAAGAATATCCAATGACAACATTCAGCAAGTTAACACACATGTAAATACACCGCCACAAACAACATAAAAGCCTATATTGTTTTTCTAACTGTACTTACAAGTTGGACACAGAAGATTAGAAGAAGAAAGAAGCTTCTCATAGGCTGAGAGACAGACAAAGACTCAGAAATCTCCAAACACTTCCCTCCCTGACTTTGAAAATCCAGTTCCTGATGATGCCTTTGGTCCGGTTTGCGTTCCTTTGTTAACCCTTTAACAGTAAAAAGAAACATTAACCCTTAGCTATCTATTTATGAAACAGGGTGGGGCAACAATACTGGGGGCAACAAGCAGGGGTGATGCGGGTGGACCAAATTTGCCTGTATACTGGGGCACCAGCAAGGACGGAGTCCGGCACTGGGGCACAGCCAACGGGGTGAAGGTAGGACACACATGATACCCAGGAAAGGAAGGCATGAGTGCATGACGCTTGGGCGACGACCTCTTGGAAGTACTTGGGGACGCGCAGGGTAAGCGAGAGGCACAGCAGGAGTAGAGCGCGAGACCGTGTGATACTGTGAGCGACATGACGGGACAGTTGGGAATAAGGAGGCGGCACAGCCAGGCAAGGGGGGAATACTGGGCGCAAGCAAGGGTGAGGGGCGAGACCGTGATATCTGGGGTCAAACGACAGGGAAGGGCGGCGGCCACAGGCAGTGAGCGGACGACGTGATACTGGGAGGCACAGCAGGGACGGGGGATACGGGGGCACAGCAGGGTGAGGGCAGACGTGATACTGGAGCAACGAGCAGGTAAGGGGGAACATACTGGTGGCACAGCCAGGGGTGAGAGCGCGAGACCGGATACTGGGTGCCAATGCTAAGCTGGAAGGGGGGGGGCACAGCAGTGAGTGACCCCTACAGCGAAGACGTAATACTGGGAGCACAGCCAGGAGCCATCGGCGGATAGTCTGGAGGCCCAGAGGAGTTGTAGCACCAACGGAGACCGTGGATTAGAAGGATGCATCTGCAGGGGTGCGAGGTGACAGGGATGGGGGGCAACTGGAGGGCAGCACGCAGGGGTGAAGCTGGGTAAGGCCGCGTTAAACTGGAGGCGCGAATCTGCGAGCAGAGCGTTGAGGTGAGCGACACATGAACTGGGGGCGTAACGGGCGCGGAAAGGGAGCACAGCAGGAGTGACCGGCGAAGACGATCAAATGAATCAGGATACTGGGAGCACAGCAGCTGACGGGAGGAACGGGAGCACAGCAAGGGAGGGGATACTGGGGCAGGCAGGGTAGGGGCGAGACCGTGATACGGGGCACAGGCAGGGAAGGGGGCACAGCAAGTGACCAAGCGAGACCAGTACGGGACACAGCAGGGACGGGGGGATACTGGGGCACAGGCAGGGTGAGGTGCGAGACGCGTGATACTGGGGGCAGAGCAGGGTGGGAGGTGTGGTGGGCGGTGGGGCAACAATACGAGGCATAGCAGGGAAGGGGGCACTGAGGGCACAGTCAGGGAAAGGGGGCAATCTGGGGCAAGCAGGGTGAGGTGCCAACCGTGATACTGGGGGCACAGCTAGGAAGGAGGGCACAGCAGGACGTGACCGCGAGACGTGATACTGGAAGCACAGCAGGGAAGGGGGGGCACCGCAGGAGTGCCGTGAGATCTGAAACTGGGGAGCACAGCAGGGAAGGGGGGGGCACTGGAGGCAAACAGCAGGAAGGGGGGCACAGCAGGAGTGACAGCGAGAACCGTGAACGGGGCACAGCAGGGAAGGGTGGCACCTGGGGGCACAGCAGTGGAAAGGGGGGGCACACCAGGAGTGAGACCGGCGAGACGTGATACTGGGAGCACAGCAGGGACGGGGGGGGCACAGCAGGAGTGACGGGCGAGACCGTGATACTGGGAGCAGAGCAGGGAAGGGGGGGGCCAATGGGGGCACAGCAGGGAAGGGGGCACAGCAGGAAGTGACCAGCGAGACCGTGATACTGGGGCACAGCAGGGAAGAGGGGGGCACAGCAGAGTGACCTGCGAGACGTGATACTGGAGCACAGCAGGAAGGGGGGCATGGGGACAGCAGGAAGGGGGGGGCACAGCAGGAGTGACCGGCGAGACGTTGATACTGGGAGCACAGCAGGGAAGGGGGGGCACTGGGAGCACAGCAGGGAAGGGGGGCATGGGGCCACAGCAGCGGGGGGGAACTGGGGCACAGCAGGGAGGGGGGCACAGCAGGAGTGACCGCGAGACGATACTGGGCACAGCAGGAAGGGGGGCACTGGGCACAGCAGGAAGGGGGGCACAGCAGGGTGAGTGCGAGACCGCGATACTGGGGCACAGCAGGGTAGGTGGGGGCGGTGGGCACAAAGTATGAGGGACAGCAGGGAGGGGGGCACTGGGGGCACAGCAGGGGTGAGGCGCGAGACCGTGATACTTGGGGCACAGCAGAGTTGGGGCTGGGCGGGGCACGATACTGGGGGCACAGCGGGACTGGGGCGGGGCCGCGCCGAGAGTTGCCATGGCAGCAGCACAACAACTGGGAGCGGCCGCCCTGCCCTTTAGGCGGCCCCTGATCGCTGACGGTTCTATTAGATGCACGTGAGCCGCGCTCACCCTTCTCATTGGTCGTTCGTGCCAAGGCGCGGCTCGGACCTGGCCGGGTGCGCGTGCGGGCCCGGCTGGCGCTGCCTGATGTTTCCGCTGCGGAGCAAGCTGGGCCCGGCCCCCGCCGGGCTGTTGGGGTCCGGCCGCCCAGCCGGCCCCGGCGAGCTCAGCCGCGGGCAGCGCGCGTTCCGCCGCCTCTTTGCGGCGCGGTGAGCCCGGGGCCAGGAGGGACCGATGGGGCGCCGCGGCTTCAGCGCGCCTGCGCGCTTGCTGTCTGTGAGGGAGCCTGGCGCGTGTGCCTGAGTCTGCAGGCAGCCTGGGGCCTGGCCCTGTGCGGAGCACCGGGGGGTGGCCGGAGAACAGGTGGGGGGCCCGTTTCACCATTAAAATCAGAGAGTGAGGAGGCTGTTGGTTTGCCCAGCTGTGACCTGGCTGTCCCTAGGGACCCGTCCTTTCCCCCTGCTGTGCTCCCAAGGCCAGTGGCATTTCAGAGAGTCCCCTTAATCTGATTCCAGCCCCCAGGCAAAGTTCCAGGGTGCAGTGGGAGTCTTGAAGGGCTAGCTGCCATGGACCTAAACGTGCTTGCCTGGGTAGCTCTCAGCTACTCTCCAAATCTGAGCTGCTTTTTTCAAGTAATCTCAGCGTTGTGGTTGTGAAACAAAGCCTTGGATTTGGTTATGTACACACTGCAAGCTTCAGCAGAATTGACACGTCCTACGTTGCTGGAAGGATTTTTCTGTTGATGCAGTTCATCCATCTTTCTGACAGTGTAGCCAAATTGATGGAACGGAAATTAATCTCACTGGAGTGTTGAGATAGCCAGGTAATGTTTGGAAATGCTTAGCAATCGTTGGATGAAAGGCGGTGCAAGTGCAAAGGCTTTAGACCCAAACGTTGTGATTCCAGTTGTCTTTCCATCTAAGTTGTCAGTTCAAATGTAGTATGAGATGCCCAAAACTCACGTGAGGTGTCTGAAATGCATTGTGTGGTGAGGCAGTCCAGTCTGGAGGACGGTGTGCTGTTGTCATACGCTGCGCAGTTTCAACTGAAAGTGCCTACACTGAATGAGCATAACACAACCCTCATACAATAGAAGTGGTCCTTCCAGGTAGAGCTGTTGTTTAGGTATCTTCAGTTAGACTATGATCCAGCTCCTTCCACTAGTACAGAATAGCTTATGGGATGGGTGCCCGAGAATCACTCATTGGATTCTTACCATGAATGTAGTAAGAGTTGGCTCAATAATAACGGAAGTTACAAAGTAGCCCTGTTTCTCTGCCTCTCACACTCCTGAGCAATTACTACCAACAGTAAGATCTTTGCATTCACTGAAAAGAATTTCTGTGTAATTTTCTTATGTTTTTTAAGACTATCCCCATGTCTGTTTGTGAGCACTCTGTGCACCAGGAAAGAGATGCTAGTAACAGAACAAACACACCGGATGATTCGGAGGGGAACGAAGGAGGAGAAGGCTGATGAAGATAGTGAGAGGGAGGAAGAAGAGTGGGATACTGACCTTGAAGTAGAGATGTAAACGAAATATCCCAACTGCCCTGATTTGTCCTGTATCTAGACAGTATCAAAACTGGCTGTGAACAGCAATTTTCCCTGAGCTTCTCTAGGTGAGAGTGAATGTACTCTTAATTCCTTTTTTCTTTTCTTTACACAAAAAGTAAAACAAAAATAAATAACACCCTAGGCAAGGCCATCCTAGGCATTTGAAGCCATGTAGGACACCATGAAATTTGGGGCACCAAATTGCCCCAAATTTCATGGTGCCCTCGGCAGCTGTGTGCTGCATACGTGCAGCACTAGCCCTGGTGACCTGCCCTCCCTCCCCCGTGGACTGCACCCACTGCAAGGGGCAGGCTGTCCTTAGGGGTATGGAGCCCTGGACACTCCCTCACCCTGCCTCTTACACTTCCCCTGCTCCGCCCCATTCCATCCTCCTTGCAGCGACTCGCACTCACTGGCAGTGGGGAAATGGAGAAAGTGGCCTAGCCTGCTCTACTCCGCCAGTTCCCAGCCATGGTGCTCTGCTTCCTGCCCCGTGAGTGCGGGTGGGTTGGAGAAAGGACACCCCTGCACTCGCTTGTGTGTGGAAGCAGAGCAATGCAGCCCCAGCCTTCTCTGCTTCCCTTTCCCTGGTCCCAGCTGTGTCGCGGAGCCGAGAGCTGGGGCTAGGCTGCTCCACTTCTGCTGGAGTGAGTGTGGGGGGGA